>NC_133437.1:8113464-8393464 GCF_011762505.2 Arvicanthis niloticus
TGGATGCTTCAGTCTTCCTCAGAAATGGGAAGAAAATATTCATGGTAGGTAGAGGGTGGGGGGCAACTTGGAAGGAAGAGAGGAGTGAGGGAAATGAGAGGACAGGATCAGGTGTGGGGAGAGAAGGTGTACAGAGGGTCAGAAAATTGAACAGAGGTGTGTAGCAGTGGAGGGATAGGGAACTGGGGTTAGTTACTAGAAAGTCCCAGATGCCAGGGACCCAAGAGGTTCCCAGAACCCAACATGGATGAAAATAGCTGAAATACCCAAGAAAGGGGAGAGAAAACCTGTAGAGACCACATCCAGTGAATAGGTGTGGCTCTAGGTTGAGGGATAGAGCCACCCCACTCATCACAAAACTATTAATCCACAATTGCTCCTGTCCAAAGGAAATGCAGGGGCAGAGTAGAGCAGAGACTGAAGGCAAGGCCATCCAGAGACCTCCATACCTAGTGATCCATCCCATCTTCAAACACCAAACCCACACAATATTGCTAATGCTAAGAAGCACTTACTGACAGGAGCCTGGTATAGCTGTCCAGTGAGAAACTTGCCAAAGCCTGACCTCTACAGATGTAGATGCTTGTAGCCAACCATTGAACTAAGCACAGGGACCCCAATGGAAGGGTTACGGGGAAGGATTGCCAGTACTGATGGGGTTTGCAACCCCACAGGAAGAACAACAATATTAACCAAACAGACTCCCCAAACCTCCCAGAGACTAAACCACCAACCAAAGAGTACACATGGAGAAACCCATGGCTCCAGCTGCATAAGTAGCAGAGTATTATCTTATCTGGTATCAATGGGAGGGGAGCCCCTTGGTCCAGTGGAAGCTCTATGACCCAGTGTACAGGAATGCTAGGACCCTGAGGCAGGAAGGGGTGGGTGGTTGGAGAAGTGCCCTCATAGAAGCAGAGGCTATGGGGGAAGTGATAGGGGATTTAACTGGGAAGGGGATAACATTTGAAATGCAAATAAATAAAATAACCAATTAAAAAAGAAAAAAGAAATATTCATAAAGCAAAAGGCTTACATTTAGTATATGCACAGTTTAAAACATTTATGATATGAGGACTGGCTTTTCTTGGTCAAAATTTGTCATGAGATTGGATGAGCTATGTCTCTATCAATATCCTAAAATCCTTTTTGATAATAAGTATTAAAAGGAAGCAAAACTCCCAGAGTTAGAAACTAAAACGCACAGACTCTTCGCTGAGGGTGGTCTGGAAACCCTGCAAAACACTCTTCGGGGTACTGGCCTGGATAGGAGTAAACTGTTCATGGAGAGCTTGTAAAAGAGAAAAAATATCTGGACCACAAATACTTCAGAAAGTTGGACCTTTACTGTACACATAAAAAAAGCCTGTTTCATGAGGGGGATCCTCTTCCATGGAGAAGTTTTAAGAGAAAACAAAGTTGGCTCTCTTCCCTTTTTGTGTTTTTTGTTGGTATTTTCCTTGCAGACCACAAGACCTTCTCCAATCAGACAACTTTGTCATAAGCATTGTGCTATCTTTGTTTGATGTCAATAAACAGATAAAACAATTTAGAAGCTCAAGTTGAGTTAACATTTGTCTCTAGTCTTTGCTGCCATGTGTTCAAAACAACCCATGTATGACACATATCCTACAATGTTACCTTGGATTTCTTGTATATAAGTTCTATCGAATATCTTTATTTAATATATTAAATTAATATAATGACCAAAAATTCAAAAATAGCTTTACTTCCCTGAATTCATAACAAAAATCCCATTTAAACATTTTGGGACACAAATCGGAACTCTAAAAGTTTCCACATTGAAAGTTCCAAATTAGTTCATGAAGTTTGTCTTGCTGTGTAAGAACACACTTCCTTGTGTAGGCATCCTTTCTCAGATCTAATATAAACCCTCTGTATTACATTTTATTCTTTTTCCTTTTGTTCTGGCTCTAGCAATGTGAAGAACAGATGGCCATCTTCTGTCAGTACTTCACTTTTTCTAAGAAAAAGTAAACTTCCGCCATGTCTCGGGAGTTAATGTAAAACTACTTCTCGGGCCACAAGCTGGGGTACACTGAAGTTACGTGATATCTTCAGTTCTGCTCTTCTCTTCCAAACCTATGAAACAATATTTAAATAGATAACTTCATTTTCTTTGAAATAAAGCAAATACCAAAGTGCAAATTTGTAGGCGATTGGGTAGATATCTTAATTTTAGCACAGAGTTTTTATTTTAAATTTGGCTTCTGGTATAAAGCTGCATACCTATAAATTAGATGATTAACCTGAGGAATCACTATAGACATCTGTAAATTCATCCCACCATCAGGTAATCAGTTCAAAAGTCCCAGATACAATGGTTTTCTTCAGTTCTGATTCTTTTAATCATTTTCAAAAATGAGAATATAGTGTTTGGGGTTTGGTGAATGAAATCATGAATTAAATAATATGGTCAAGAAGTTATATACATTGGTGGCTATAAACACAACAGACAATCATCCAGGAATAAGACAATGCCTCTTGTTAGAAACAATGTAGAGAATTAAAATACAGTTGCGTCACAAGAAAGTGACAGGCTGCTTATTTTAATTTTGCAAGTCAGAGATATTTTCTTGGGGGAAAGTGGTGCCAAAATTGATGTATGAACAAAAAGGTAGCCATAAGAAGTGTGGGAAAATTGAGCTGCTAGAAAGGACATCAGAGTGGACAATTACTGAATGGCTGGGTATCCTCACACCAGAGGTTGACTCTTGCTGAAAGGGGAGAATATGGTGGTAAGTGTGATAGGGAAGGATCATGCCAAATAGACATTGGTTTACTAGTGTTGGACATTGAAATGCTATTCTACATAGATTAGGAATCCATTCTGCTTCGTGTGTGTATGTGTGTGTGTGTGTGTGTGTGTGTGTGTGTGCAGAAGCTGACATAATTCTGCTTTAGGCTTGACTAGTTTACCTAGGATTTTTTTTTCTAATTTTCAAGGGAAGAAAACATGTCTAGAGACAAAACCTACATATATGAAGTCACTTTTAAGGACAACAGCTTTGAGGGTTAAGTATGCCTGTGGTGAAAATTTGGTACAGTCACTTTATAGTACTACGATCTTGATCATAAATGGTAATCAGTGCAGATATACAATTTTGAAAATTGATAAAAAAAATTTTTAAGACATTTAGAGAGAACACCTGAGATAGAATATTGTTCATCAACATTAACTAGGAGGGGGAAAATGGAAGTTTACTTTTTGCTGTTTTCTAAAGTTTGATGCACTCAGAAATTATTTTACATTAAAACTCCTGTATCAGCTCACACTTCAGATTTCAAAATGGAGAAACAAAGACACTATCAATGATGGATTATTTAATAAAGAAGTTGTATTCCCTTAAGTATTCTACAAGTATTTCAAACATAATAATATATTGTTTCTTGCAAAGCTAACTATAGAAGGTCTAGAGAGAATGCTAAAGTATTATTTTATGTGATTTTCTTTTGAAAGAACAAGAATTAGAAATTGCCTATATTTTTGAAATAAAATAACTGCATAAATTTTAATTTTTAAATATCATTTCTAATACTTTATGTTTTGAAGTTGTCTCATATGATTTGTTAATAGGAGTGCTGATGAGAAAACAACCAGAAAAGAAAGGGAAATCTTATATTGCTCTCTGTCTCAGTAGTTATACTTTTAATCATAGTTCATTAATTTTGAAACAATTACTTGTATTGATGATGTAATTCTAAATGAGAATAGCCTTTGCATTCCACATATTCAGTCATCCTCTTTCAACTCATTTAATATGATCAACTTATGAATATGAATGAGACCATCAGAAAGCCAACTATAGAAATGTGCATAGTTTAATGCCTAATGCATATTCCTTTCAGTTGAAGTAGAAAATGACTTTGACGGACTAACTAGGAATTTCTAAAATGAAGGTAGGGAGTCAAAATTCCCCAAATAAGCAAGAAGTAATTTTGTTTGGAACCTTTATAGGGTCCAAAAATTTGAAGAGATAAATATTTTGCATTTGCTTCAGAGATATGCTACAACATTACATTGAAACAAGTATTTGATATATATCTATATCTATATCTATATCTATATCTATATCTATATCTATATCTATATCTATATCTATATCTATATCTATATATATCTCCATTCTGCCATGAATGATTTGAACAGCTTGACATCCTGTATGTCAACTTGCATTGCTTTCTGTTTGTAGCAGACACAATTGCTGGATTCTTTTTCATTGATTTAAACACACCAATTTGCTGAAGTATGAGCCTGCATTCAGGCATAACACTTATCTTTCCTTCCGCAGCAAAGCCTGTGATAATCCTTTGAGTTTTAAGCAGGTATCATGGATCAGATCCTAGTACTTAATAAATGCACCAGTAATATCTATCTCATGTCCATTTGTCTTACAAAATATATTCAATGCTTTTTCAATATCCTGGGAAAGAGCAGGTAAACATTTCTACTTGGCTAGCAGTGTCGCATATGTAAAGTTCCCCACCTGTTTAGACATCAGCTAACTATAGTGATCAGCAGTGTCTGTGGTATAGCATTTTTGAAGAATGGCAGAGATACTGGGTGAGGGCCAGCTACAACAAACTTTTTTATTTTGTGATATAAACAACTAACTCCAACATAAACAGTATAATTTCATTTCTAGCTGCATATAAATTCATCTGTAATAAGTGAAACACAAGTATACCAAAAATGGTTCTGACATGCTAGTTGGCTTTTTGTTAATTCATATAATATAAAATATTAGGAGTAGTTCAAATGTGGTTATTTTACTCGTTATAATGTAAGTGACAATACTACGTACAATAAAGTTTTTTTTTTCTTTTTTTAAAGACACAGTTTGAATAGCTCTGTCTGGCCTGGAAGTTGTTGTTGTAGATGAGACAGGGATTAGACTCACAAAAATTAGCCTCCTTCTGACTTCTGAGTTTACTACTATGCCTGGCATGAGTATTTTTAAGATCTATTAAATCTTTATTATAAATAATTTTAAATTAAACCTAAATACATCAAAATCAGATTCAAGATCTATGTATTTCAGAAACATACCTCAGAGACAAAGGCAGATACTATCTCAGAGCCAGGGGAACCCAATGGAAGATCTAGGGGAAGGACTGAAGAAGCTGAAGGTGATTACTACCCTATAGGAGGAACAATATCCACCAACCGGACCACCCAGAACTTCCAGAGACTAAACCACCAACCAAAGAGTAGACATGGAGGGATTCATGGCTCTAGATACATAGGTAGCAGAGGATGGCCTTACCTGAGAATGGGAAGGGAGGCCCTTGGTCATGTGGAGGTTTGATTCCCCAGCATATAGGGATGCTAGAATGGTGAGGAGGGAGTGGATGAGTGGGTGGAGTGGATGAGTGGTTTCATTCTCATAGAGGCAAAGAGGAAGGGGGAGAGGAGGGATGGGATGGGGGTTTCTGGAGGGGTAAAACTGGGAATGGGATATCACTTGAAATGTAAATAAATAAAATGAATTTTTAAAGGAGGGTTGGAGAAAAGGTTTCCAAGCAACAGTTCCCAAAAATAAGCTGGAATAGACTTTCAACCAAAAGTTATTAAATGAGATTGAGAAGGACACTTCATATTCATCAAAGGAAAAATCAACCAAGATGAAGTTTCAATTCTGTATGCCCCAAATTCAAGGACACCTATGTTTATAAAAGAAACTTTACTACAGCTCAAAGCACACACTGAAGTTCACACAATAATAGTGAGAAACTTCAACACCACACTCTCACCAGTGGACAGGCCATTAAATCACAAACTAAACAGAGACAGAGTGTAAACATTTAGAGCAGCCATTCTCAAGCTGTTGCTCCTCACATTGGACTTTACACTTTTACTAGTGAATGTATCTTTGTGCACTTATCCACCACCAAAAAATTAAAAAGCCACATCATGTCAGAGTTAAAACTAGATAATCAACTAACTTTATATACTCTTTTATGACTCAAATGTCCATTACCTACACTCATCCCTTTCTTATAATCTATTATTTATTCTATCTTCTTTTTTTTTACAAACTATTACACAGATACACACACATACCCCTTAGGATATATATTTATGCATATATATATATATATATATATATATATATATATATATATATATGGAGAACATGAAGATCCTTTACTTTTTAAAATTGGGTGACAGTACTTTAATATTACACATCCATATTACTGCACATTTTGTGATTTTAATTTTCTTTAAAGCAGAATAGTATTCATATATATGTATATATATATATATATATATATATATATATATATATATATATATATTAGATTTTTTACTATCCATTTATCTTTTGACATGAACAAAACTGTGTTGGCTTCATTTCCTTGATATAATGAATATCTCTATAGGAGTATTAATATCCTTATGAGTTCTCTCATAATATTTCCTGGAATGGAATACCCGAGTTAATGGTATTTCTGTTTTTTATATTTTTAAGGAAACTCCAAAATGATTTCTAAAACCTCTATAAAACTGAAGCAATAATCTTTATTTAAGTCTACACACAATGAAACTTCTAAAAGAAAATATGAAGACTACTCTTCAGGACAATAGGGTAGGCAAGGACTTTCTAGATCGCACAGGAGCTAGACCCCGGTATTAACAGATGTGACTACAAGGAGAAAATGTTTCAGCACAACAAAGAAAAATATAATAAGAAAAAAAGAGAAAAATCCTGAAAGGAAAGGACATTTTTATCAGCTATACTTCTGAAGAAGGCTGATCCATAATTCACAAACAATTACAGAATTTAAGCACCGTGGAATAAAAACTGCTAGTCAACTAATTGGCAAACTTGTTGAAAAGACAGTTTTCAAAATAAGAAACACAAAAGGCCAACAACTGTCTTTAAAGGTTCTCAATATAATCAGTCATGCAGCAATGCAAATTAAAACTACTTTACCCTAGCCATTATGTCTATATGATCAAGAAAACTCACAGGTATTGAAGAAGATGTCAAAAGAAAGGAACCCCAATTCACTATGCAATTACTAAGCCAAGTTTGTTCTCTCACAATGCTATTGTGACTCAGTTATCAGTACTATAATATTCTCTTTGAAAACATACTAATAAATTAATGACTAACATTACTAGCTTTTGTATTGTATTGGAAATTATAAACTCTTATACTATGTAAGACTTATATCATCAGTAAGCATTATTATCATTCCTGTTTGTCTAAGATGAAGGCAGAAGCCACTGAATTCAAGGATATTGCCTTAATCCCACAGTCAGGCAGGAAAAAGACCTTTCTGTCCTTCCTTGACCACATGGACAAATTCTTGGTCTGTTGGGACTGCTTGCATAGCAACATTTGACACACTCATGTTGCAGTTGAACTTGATTCCAGAAGGCAGGATTCATATAGAGAACATGGTTCGAACTTCATTAAACTCTATCTTCAAGATAGTCTAGAAAAACTGTTTGTAATTCACAAAGACATGAGTTATCTGAAAACCAGTCAATGTGTGTCTATCACTTATTTACAACTCAGCACAAGCCCATTGAACTTCTCTAGTTTTGACCTTCTGCTTCATATTAAAGGCCAAGAAAAAAAGGGTGTTTGAAAATTCAGAGAGAATAGGAAGGAAAAGGAATGAATACAATAAGTTTGTGAACTTAAAGCGCTATCTGTTGTATTCTAGAGTAGCTAGAGTCTCGGATCGTCAATCCCCCATTCCTCTGATGAACTAGTGACCAGCTTTAGTTACTCCATCTCCTCTTCTCACTATTCTCTCTTCCACTGTGAAAAATCCTACTGTTTGTTTACAATCCATAGTTTAAAAGAGACTGAACTAAAATTGGCTGCTTCTGGGACATCGTTGCCAATGGATAGGATCCAAATTGGCTCTGCCAGGAGAGGCAGCTATGCCCACATAAGGATATTTTGGCTTTGTGCTTCTGTCGTCTTGTTGCCAGGCAGACAATCATACAGAATAGGAAAATCCAGCCTGGGCAAATGTTTATAGCAAGACTGGTCAGCTGGTTGAAACACTAGTCTGAGGAAAAGGCTATCTGAACATGATGTTTAGTTCCTCCTCATGAAAGGCACCTAGCAACACTGGAAAAAAAATCAAGTCATTTTAGTTTCTTATCTCTTATTTAATGGACAATGACCATAATACATATATTTCTTCTTTGACTACACACACACACACACACACACACACACACACACACACACACACACACGGAAAACATAATCTTCTGGGCTCTAGAAAAACATTCTCTTTTAGGTGTTTTTCAAGAGCTCACACATTACCTGAAGATAGAAAGACACGGTGTGTATACAAAAGTCATGCATGCAAAGCATATGTGTTAAACTGAGATACATACAGTATTTATGTAAAGATATCTTTATCTAGACAGCGCAGCATAGTTCCTAGCTAAGCCACCACTTTTATAGCAGGAAAGCAAATCAGATTCATCAATGTTGGCTGTTTAAGTGAAGGAGCCACACAGATGGAAAAGAAGCACAGACAAATTGCTTTGGCTCTGCTTCCCTTTATAACAACACAGATATTTTTAGTTTCTTTTTCTTCATGAGTTGTGCATGTTTCTGCCTCATGTAGAAAGTCGTTGCGCCTTGTCCTCATCATCTTCCCCTCCTTTTGCTATTGGGCTCCCTTTAGCATTTCATTTACCTTAAAGACTTCTGAGATCTAAAAGTATCACTGCAAAGTTCATTCTCAGACTTAGATTTAGATGATGGACAGAGAGAAAAGATTCAGCACTATGGAAGCAGCTGGTGGCGGAAAGAAAATTTTATGATTGGGATCTAAAAGCAGAGTAATGCTGCCTGTTAAGGTAAGTCTGTGAACTCAATGGACTCTTTAAAAAACTCAGTTCCATGAATAATAATAAATGTTTTCTGTGAAGGATTTATGTCAACACCATAAATTCAATCATTACGCACTGTTCACATGAGCCTCCTACAAGTTCACCACTTTGTTCCCACCATCTTGAACTTGCATACAAGTATTAAGAGATGCTGCTTTCCTGCCGAGGGTCTGGTTCAGTTATTCAGGCTGGAATAAAATAAGTACCATACTAATTTTACCAGGTCTGCCAGCAATCTCTCTAACTACAAGTATTCAGTAGGATTGATCTCTCACCAAGGAATTCAAACTGTAGAGAATTTAAAATTATTAGTCATAGGAAATATATGACTAACCAAATATCTTCAGTCTTAATTATTTACTTGAAACCTGTGTCCATATAAATGCTTGCTAGTTAGTGTTTATAAAATCATTAACTTGAGGCGTCCAAAGGGGCAAGCAATGCAATGTCTTTCAGTTAGTGTATGAATACAGAAAGCGGGTTATCTATGTCCAGTAGAACATAGATCAGCAGAAAAGAGTAGCAAATGACTCACATGGGAAGAGAACTTAACCAGAGAAACGTATCAACTAAAAGAGAACAGAAACTCAAAGCAAACATTGTTTTATGAAATTTACATGATACTGCTAAAAATCAAATCTATTCTTAATCCCAATAAATCTGTTGCAATCTAATGGTCATTTGCAAAGAACATGACACACCTTGTTAGAGTCATAATAAAGAAAATGGGAAGGTTTCATTTGTTTTGAAGTAGGGCCTCATGTAATCCAGGCTGACTTAAAATACTGAGTGTGCAACTGAGGATGACGTTAAACTTCTGACATGTCTTCCTTCTCTGTATTCCAAGTTTTTGAATGGTAGATTAAAATACCCTACTCAGCTTTGCTGAGAATGCTTCAAATAGAATGTTGGTGAGAATTGCACACATATATACATACTACACACACACACACACACACACACACACACACACACGCACACACACTAATTAAGCTTAATGTTATTGTTTGTAAACTAATTGAATCTAATGTTTACTTTATGTTCCAACTTAGTCAAAATTTTCTGGTTATATTTTAGAGAAATTAGAGAATGCTTGTGTGAAACCTATCTTCCTCCCTCAGTTGTCAGATTCTGCTCCCCACCATCCCTTTTTTAACAAGAAATTTTAAAAATATTTTATTCAGGAAGTTAATTTTCTTTTTCCTGAGGATATCACCCAAAAGTTTACACAAAGCATTTTGAGGTTTGTTCTTTTGAAAAACATTACATTGTATTTCAGCTGTACCGAGAGATGAAGAATGCTATGTTGAACAATTACATGCGCCTTCAACTCCTCAATATTTCTATTAACTTCTTTGTTAATTTATTTACACGCCAGTCTTAGCTTTGCCTCCTCCCTTTCCTTCAAGTCCTTCCCTCTCTCCTCCCCTCCTTCTATATCCTTCTTCCCTTTCTCCTCAGAAAAGTGGGTCGATACCCATGGATATCGACCCACTTTGGCATATCAAGTTGCAGTAAGACTAGGTGCATCTTCTATTGAGGCAAGGAAAGGGATTCAAAGGCTGAAAACAGATCACAATCAGCACCTGTTCTCAGTGTTAGGAGTTCCACATGAAGACCAAGCTGCACAACTCTTTCTATTTATGAGTAAGGTCCTAAGTCAGCCCCATGCATGTTTGTTAACTGGTGGTTTAATGTCTAGGAGAAGCTATAGGCCCAGGTTAATTGATTCTGTATGATTTCTTGTGTCTTTGACCCCTCCGGCTCCTACAATCCTTTCTCGGTCTTTTCTTTAGGATTCCTCAAGTTCTGCCCAAAGTTTGGCTGTGGGTCTCTGCATTTAGTTCCATCAGTTGCTGCATGCAGCCTCTCTGATGACAGTTATGCTAGGCTTCTTCCTGGAAGTATATAAGGATTTCATTAATAGTGCCAGAAGTGGGCTCTCTCAATGAATTTTTAATTTTTTTGTATTATCCAGATTATTCTGCAGCTAGTCTAATGTCTCTTGGATGTTCTTTCCTGCAAAGTTCTGAAGGCTGCTTCTTCTTTCAGATGATGCTAATCTGACCTGCTCCAAGAGGGTTTTGCTGAATTTTCAAAGAAAATTCTCTGCTCCCAAAATTTTTATTCCCTGTGGGGATCTGAATTTTCCCAGAAAAGTCTCAGCTCCCTAAGTTTTTATCCTCTGTAGTGATCTGAATTATAGGCTCCTACTTTGAATATTTGGTCCCTCCATGGTGGAACTGTTTGGGAAGGGTTATCAGGTGTGACCTGCTAGATGATATGTTACTGGGGGACTGACTTAGTGACTTCAGTGAAGCCTGCATCATTCACAGTTAGCTCTCTGCCTAGTGCTTGTGATTCAAGGTGAAGGCTTTTAGCTGCTGCTCCAGCGCCATGACTGTCTGCCTGCTCTGATGCTTTCCACAGTGACAGTAATGGACTCTCCTTTAGAAACCAAAACAACAGAAAGTGACTCAGACATTCCTGTATATATTTCTTTCACTTGTGTTACTGTGTATTCATTCATTCACTCATTCAAGCACATGAACATTCTAGTCTATAGGTATATATTACTATACTCCTTAATAGAATATAAGTCTCTTATACACACACAAATACGTATATATACATATACATATTTACATATATAAATATATATACACATATACAGATACACACACACAAATAAATATATAGATAACCACATTTCTACTACTGTGGTGGTATTTGGCATTTTGTGAATAATTAATACATGTCTCTATGTGGCTATTTTAAGAGGCCCAGTATCCCTGATTTTTTCTGTAATTTCTAGATCATGAACTAGATTGCTGCATCTAACATACACTACTACTCCTGGGAGTCTTATAAAGTTTTGTGGGGATCTCTGAGCCTGGCAGTAGGAAAGTCTCAGAATCTATCAATATAACCCTAATCTTGCAAATTTTACCTTTTGAAATCCCACTAGTTTATGCTACAAATAACTGTAGATTTATTTACTGACCTTAAATTTCCAGTTGCTAAATATTGGTTTTTGGACACCTCATCAAGCATTTTTAAAATCCTATTTTTACAATTGAATCAGACCTCCCAATGTGCAAAGAATAATATAGAACTAATATACAGTAAACTATGGCCTAAATAATGAGGCTTCTCTCAAACTTAATCTTCCTCCCTCTCAGGAAGTAGCTTCAGCTCTGGAAAAATCTTGCTCATTACATAACCTGACAA
This sequence comes from Arvicanthis niloticus, assembly GCF_011762505.2. Taxonomy (NCBI): domain Eukaryota; kingdom Metazoa; phylum Chordata; class Mammalia; order Rodentia; family Muridae; genus Arvicanthis; species Arvicanthis niloticus. The sequence goes on from NC_133437.1 coordinate 8,125,592, forward strand.
AATAATATAATATAGTTTTAATAGCTACAGTTAATACAGTAAACATATGGTTTCTTCAATAATTACTAATTTTTACATTTCTCACTACTAATTATGGTATTAAATTGTTCACTCCTTAATTTGTTCTGTCATAAGTTTTTATTTATTTCATCCTGAATGGTTACAGAGCTGAGACTTCTGCACTTCTCACATTAGCTTACCATTGTTGATATAAAGCTGCAATGTGTCGCAATGGTTTATTATCATATTATTTTTGGTGATTTAATTTTCCTGTGAAGATTGCCTCAATTTAGCCTTTCCAGATGTGAAATAGCTTCAATGGGTATTTTAAAATCTTACCACGACTGTTTTTATATTATTTCAACACCATTTTGATAAGTGCCAGTGGCAAATGTAAAACTTTCCCAACAGAACAAAGGATAATTTCCCTAATGTGGCAGCATGGACACAATGGTAATAGATTTGTCTATGGGCTGAGTCCTGAACCGCAGGAAATATTTGAAATGAAATGAATAACCATTTGTTATTTTTAAATGTGTAAATATATACGAAGTATCTGTGTCTCTGTACTTAGCAAGGCAGGATTAATAGGGAACACAGTAGTTATCTACTTTCTTTAGGCTGTAAAGTTGCATGTATTCAATACCTTCAATGTGGTGAAATGATAAAATTGTCCACATGCAATTGAGTTCATTAATCTGCTTGTCATTTCACATATTTATTTTTTGTGTACTGAGAAGCATTATGATTTACCCTGCTAAAGAATTTTAAATCTCACACACCTATGCACTTAAGCTGTAAAATGCATTAGTTCTCTAACTCATATGCCTTGCACAACCTCTTCTGGGTCTCACTTCTCATGGCTCTTGGTAATTACCTTTCTACCTTTTGCTTCCACAATTTAGCTGTTTTAGCTTATCTATATAAATAACGTTATAAATTACTCATCTTTCTTTATCTAACTTATTTTACTTAGTAAGTATAACATCCTTCAGATTCACTCATGTTTCATGTGACAAAGTGTCTTTGCTTTTAGAAAATAAACAACGTTCACATTCTTAAAAGAATATGTGTAAGATCAAATACAGATATGAACAAATAGTTTATATAAATAATAAAAAGGTCACAATATCTATTCTTCTTTCCTTGTTTGGCTTATAGAATGTTTCCATATTTTCACTATGGTGAAAAATGCTATAGCCATCAAAGCAATGAAAATCCCTCATTAAGACTTTTACTTTAATCCACATAAATAAATAATACAGAGGTGAGATTGCCAGGTAGTAGTAAATACAGAATTATAACTTTTATTATTATCTTTTCTATCTTGTTTTAGTTAATTATATTTAAGTAATATGTTTCAAAGCAAGAATAGCATGATTTGTTTTATAAACCCAGTATTTGGTAAGCAGAGTCAGGAAATATCAGGAAGTTAGCAGCTAGTCTGGCTTACACAGAGATTTCCAGGCCAATTGGAACTGCATAATGAGACCTTGTGCCCAAAAAATCAATGATGACAAAATCAACATCACAAACCACAATTCTTCTTAAAAGTTCTGTATCATTCTCCAGGAATTCTAGCTGGTCCCTTTAATAAAGTCTCTCACGTTTTTGTGACCCTCCTCAAAATATAAATATTTTTGTTGTTAATTCATAACTATAATTTTGCTATTGTTATGAATAGTAATGTAAATATCTGATATGCAGGATAGATGATATAAGACTTTCAAAGGAGTGAGACTCAGTTTGAGGAATGCTGGTCTAAATTATTCACAGTTTAAATTTGGTATATCATATGTATCTAGAAATTCATTCATTTAAAGTTTTCAATTTAGTGGAATAGAGATTTCTAAAGCATGCCTTTAAGGTTTTCTGAATTTTATTAGTATCTATTATAATCTCTCACTTTTCATTTCTAATTTAATTAATTTTGGTATTCTCTCTTTGCTTTTGGTTATAATTGCTTGAGAATTGTCAATATCATTGATCTTTTCAAAGAATCAACTTCCTGGGTTTTTATTTAATTTATTCTTTGTACTTTTGGTTTCTGTTTAATTAATTTCTGCTCTGATTCTGATTGCTGTTTTCCATCTGCTGCTTTGAGGGCTGTTTTGTCCTGGTTTTCCAAAAGTCTTAAGGTCAGTCATTGAATGATCATGTTTAGATCTCAAAATTTTAGATGTTGTCCTTAGTCATCAGGGAAATGCAAATCAAAATCACCCTGAGATTCCACTTCACACAAATCAGAATGGCTAAGATCAAAAATTTAGGTAACAGCAGATGCTGGTGAGAATGTGGAGAAAGAAGAACACTTCTTCATTACTGGCGGGATTGAGAGTTAGTACAACCACTCTAGAAATCAGTCTCACAGTTCCTCAAAAAATTGGGCATAGTACTTCCTGAGGACCCACCTATACCACTCCTGGGCACGCCTTTGCCTAAAGAGCCCCATCTAATCTCCCACAGAAAACCTCTCTGTGTTCCCAGCCATGGAGACCACCAACCCAAGCAAGCCAAGTGAACAGCATCCACCAAGCGAGACTTTCCTCCCTGTGGGACAGAGTCGGAGTCTCTCTCCCTTTCTCCCACTTTGGCCAAGGGCCAATCCAGCCCATATGCCCTCATTTCATTCTTGGCTTTTCAGTGGCTCCCTTCAGTGGAGCCTGGAGGCCCAAGAGCCTGAGAACCAGACAAGCTAGTTCTGGCTCACCACAGGGACCTCAGACTGTGCTCCTCACTCCAGGAGTGGAGTCCTGTGGCTTCACACAGCCTGATGCCTGCCCCAGTGCCCACAGTGAATGAGCAGTCAAACTTCTCTAGCCTCTGTCTTCCCTGAGAGGTCCTAGCCCTATGGCAAGATAGACTCGGGACCCACACACCATAACCCAACACACACCAAACCCAGACAATATTGTGGATGCCAAGAAGTGCTTGCTGACAGGAGCCTGATACAGCTGTCTCCTGAGAGGCTCTGCCAGATCCTGACCAATACAGATGGAGATGCTTGAAGCCAATCATGGGACTGAGAAAAGGGACCCCAGTGGAAGAGTTAGGGAAAGGACTGAAGGAACTAATGGGGCCTTATGGGGCATCAGTGGGAGGGGAGGCCCTTGGTCCTGTGAAGGCTTGATGCCCCAGTGTAGAGGAATGCTAGGGCAGTCAGGCAGGAATGGGTAGGTGGGTGGGGGAGTACCCTCATAGAAGCAGGGTAAAAAGGGATGGCATATGGGGGGTTGCAGAGGGAAAACCAGGAAAGGGGATAACATTTAAAATGTAAATAAATAAAATGTCCAATTAAGAAAAATTTGGAAGTTGGCCTTTAGACTTATAAACTTTCCTCTTACTATCCTCATTACTAATACTCATTCTAAGTATTTTTACATTTGTTCAGTTCTAAGATTTAAAAAATCTCGATTTCTTCAGTGACTCAGTTATCATTTAGTGGTATATTAGTTAGTTTCTCTGAATTTTATGCTTTTTGTATTATCTACAGCAGTTTATAGCTAGCTACATTCTACTGTGGACAGGGAGAATATATATTACATTGACCATTAAAAGTATTTGTGGTGCCTTAAAAAAAAAATCACAATTCCTTTGTTTGTTTTCATGACAAAGATGTTATCACTTTTGCTGCTAAGGTGAGTTAACATATGATTTTAAAATATTTTATTCTGTTTATGCACTTTTGAAGCAGTGGGGTTAATAAAAAGAAAATAAACAATTGATTGATGCCAGGGAAACAATGCATGAGTAAAACAAAATATCAATAGTGAACTAGAGTCCAACTTAAAATAAAAACATAATTTGCAGGTGAAATATTTTTGAGTGAGTTGGAAAAATCAAAATAAACCAAAAACGAAAACAAAAACCTCAACTGAGGAATTCACCTGGGAAAGTAGTAGAGTTAGTCTGGGGATGCCATGGTGGGTCACTTTAAATGATCCCGTCACATCGCATAATCAGAATGAGACAAAAGAATGAAAATCAATGAAGGAAGCCTGCCTGGCTGCTCTGGCTGCTGCAATATCGCCAAGAAAAACTCTCTGCATTCCACTTCCTTTCCAGGTTTCTGCCCTTCTTAAGGTTCCTAGCATGGCTTCCCTCTGTCATTGACAGTGACTAGAGCATGCAAGCCTTAATAAACCCTTTCCCTCCCCCCCCACCCCAAATTGCTTTTGGCCATGAGACTATCACTCATAAACCAAAAGATACCAGCTTTTTAAATTATTTGAACTAAACACATTTTAATGGGTATTTATTTTATTTTTAAATGTTTCTATTTGTTTTTCTGTCTTACATTACATCCCTACTGCAGTTTCCCCCACCGCCCCGCCTCTCTTCCCAGTTCCTCTACCAGCAGCACCTCCCCATTCACTACTCCTCTGCTTCCCTTCAGAAAAAGGGAGGCCTCTCAGGAATATCACCCAAACATGGCTTGCCAAGTTGCAATAACCTCCACTCATATTAAGGCTGAATGTGGCAACACAGTAGGATAAGAGTCTCAAAAGCAGGCAAAAAAAGTGAGAGACAGCCCCTCCTTCCGCTGTTAGGAGTCCCACAAGGAGACCAAGTTACACACTGTAACATACATGCAAAGGACCTAGGTCAGACCCAGGCAGGCTCTCTGATTGTCAGCTCAGTCTCAGTGGGTGCCCTATGAGCCTATGTTAGTTGATTTTGTGGATTTTCTTGTGGTGTCCTTGACTTCTCTGGCTCCCACAATCCTCTCTTCCTCTCTTCTGCAGGATTTCTCAAACTCCTCCTAATCATTAGCTATGTGTCTCTACAATTGTTTCCTTAGTTACTGGATTAAGTAGGCTCCAGTCTATGAGTATAGAAATATTAGGAATCATTTTATTGAATATATATATATATATATATATATATATATATATATATATATATATATTTTTTTTTTTTTTTTTTTTTTTTTGCAGGTCATGTTTGGTTCTATCCTAGGTCTCTGTGTTATCCAGCTCCTGAATCCTTGCCCTCTATGTGGTGTCAGGGGTGTACTCCCCTAGAGGTATGGGCTTCAAGCTGGACCAATCATTGCTAGGCCACAGTCACAATTACTGTACCACTTTTACCTGAGCACAGTAAATTGTAGGCCAAAGGTTTTGTGGCTAGTTGGTGTCCAAATCTCTCACTTGAAGTCTTTTATGGTTTACAGGAGATAGTTAGTTCAGGCCCATTGAATCCCCCATTAGGAGTCTTAACTAGGGTTACCCTGGTAGATTCCTGGGAATTTCCACTGAAATGTTTCCTTGCCTCCAAAATGGCTTCCATTTCCAGTTGATTCTTCAAGTACACCATTCTCTCCACTACCTGATCCCTCCTGTGTTCATTCCCAATCAACCCCTGTGGACTCACTATACCTACTATATTACCTCTCCCTAGAAAATTTGTGTCCCATCCCCACTGCCTTCTTGAGCTTTCCTTGTTTCTTAGCCTCTTTGGGTCTATGGGTTGCATCATGCTTACCCTTTCCTTATCAGCTAATTTACATTTTAAGTGGGTACATACAATGTTTGTCTTTCTGGTCTGGGTCACCTCATTTAGGATAGTTTTCATTGAGTTTCATCTATTTGTCTGCAATTTTGATGACATTTTTTAAAAATAGCAGAGCTGTACTACAGTGTGTAAATGTACCACATTCTCTTTTGTCCATTCTTTGGTTGAGGAACATCTAGGTTGTGTCCTGCTTCTGGCTATAATGTATAAAGCTGCTATGGACATAGTGGAATGAGTGTCCTTGTAGTAGAATGAGGCATCCTTTGGCTATACACCCAGGAGTGTTATAGTTTGGTCTTAAGGTAGAACTATTCCCAATATTCTGAGAAAGCACCAAACTGACTTCAAAAGTGGCTCTATGAATTTTCACCCTACTAGCAAGTAAGTAGTGTTTCCTTGTTTCATATTCTCATCAGCATGAGCTGTCACTTCTGTTTTTCATATTAGACATTCTGACAGATATAAGATTGAATCTCCTTTGTTTTGATTTGAATTTCCCTGATGGTTAAGGATGCTGAACTCTTTTGTAGGCCTTTCTTGGCCTTTTGAGATTCCTCAGTTATTCCTCAGTTATTCTTGGTGTCTAACTCACTGAGTTCTTTACATTTTGGATATTAGCCTTCTGTCAGATGTGGAACTGGTGAAAAAACTTTCCCAGTTTGTAGCCTGCAGTTTTTGTCTAACTGACGGCGTCCTTTGCCTTTCAGCTTTTTTGTTTTATGAGGTTCCATTTACTAATTGTCAATCTTAATGACTGCACTATTGGCATTCTGTTCAGGAAATTGTATCCTGTGTTAATCCATCCAAGGTCATTCCTCACTTTCTCTTCTATTATATTTAATATAACTGGATTTATGTTGAGGTCTTTGATCCACTTGAACTTCTGTTTTGTGTGGGGTGATAGATATGGGTTTATTTGTAGTCTTCTATTTGCAGACATCTAGTCAGGCCAGCACCGTTGGTTGAAGATACTTTCTTTTATTCTGTGGTATAATTCTGGTTTTTTATAAAAGATCAGGTGTCAATAGGTGTGGATTTACATCTGAGTCTTTAAATTCAATTCCATTGATCAACCCATCTGTTTTATTTCAGTACCATGGAGATTTTATTACTATGACTCTGCAGTATAATTTGAAACCAGGGATGGTGATACTTATGAAGTTCTTTTATTGTACAGGATTGTTTTAGGTATCCTCGGTTTTTTTGTTTTTCTTTATGAAGATGAAAATTACCCTTTCAACGTCTGAAAAATATCTTGCTGGAATTTGAATAGGAATCTCATTGAATCTGTAGATTGTCTTTAGTAAGACATTTTTACCACATATTAACCTTACCAATCTATGAGCATGGTAGACCTTTTCATCTTCTGATATAATCTTCAGTTTCTTTCTTCAAAGACATGAAGTTCTTGTCATACAGGTGTTTCAGTTGCTATGTTCGAGTTATCACAAGATATTTTATATTATTTGTAGCTATTGTGATGAGTGTTCTTTCCGTTATTTCCTTCTCAGATCATTTGACATTGTACACAACTAATTTTTTGAGTTAATCTTGTATCCATCCTCATTGCTGATTGTGTTTATCAGTTGTATAAATTTCCTGGTAGACTTTGTGGTATCACTTATGCATACAATCATATCATCTGTAAATAGTGATGCTTTGACTTCTTCCCTTCCAATTTGTATCCCCTTGATCTCCTTTTGTTATCTTATTATTCTAGCTAGAACTTCAGGTACTCTATTGAAAAGATAAGGAGGAAGTGAATAGCCTTGTCATGCTTAGATTTTAGTAGAATTGCTTTGAGTTTCTTTTAATTTAATTTGATGGTGGGTATCATTTTGCTGTAAATGGTCATTATGATGGTTAGATATGCCTCTTTTATTCCTTATCTCTAAAACTTTTTTTATGAATGGGTGTTGGATTTTGTCAAAGACTTTTTCAGCATCTAATGAGATGATTGTGTGTCATGTGTGTGTGTGTGAGTGCACGCATGCGTGAGTAAATGTGGTTTTTTTTCAGTTTTTCATATGGTGAATTACATTGATAGATTTTTATATGTTGATATTTTTTATCATTGATATTTTTATATGTTTATATGTTTATATTTTTATATGCATCTCCACAATGAAACCTACTTGATCATGGTGGGTGAGCTTTTGATGTGTTCCTAAACTTGATTTATAAGTACATGTTGGACATTTTATCATTAGTGTTCATGAGGAAAATCTATGATTCTCTTATTTGTTGAGTCTTTATGTGGTATCAGGATGAGTATGGCTTCATAAAATCAATTTGGTATTGTTACTTCTGTTTCTATTTCATAGTATACTTTGAGAAATATTAGTATTAGCTTTTCTTTGAAAATGGTTGAATTCTGCATTTAAATTGTTTGGCTCTGGGATTTTTTGATTGAGAGATTTTTAATTTCTTAGGTGTTATAGTTAGATATAATTGTTTGCCTGACTTTGATTTAACTTTGGTAAGTGGTATCTATAATTGTCAATTTTTTTTAGAATGTCCAATTTTGTGAAGTACAGGTTTTTGAAGTATGATCTAAGGATTCTTTGGATATTCTTGGTGTCTGTTGTTACATCCCCCTTTTGTTTCTGATTTTGTTAATTTGGATATTCTCTTTGCCTTTTATTTTAAGGGTTTGTCTATCTTGTTGATTTTTCACTAAGAACCAATTCTTTGTTTATTGATATTTGCATTAATCTTTTTGTTTCTATTTGTTTCAACCCTCAATTTGATTATTTCCTGCCATATATTTTCCTGTGTGTATTTGCTTCTCTTTGTTCTAGGGTTTTCAGATATGCTGTTAAATTGCTAGCATTAGATCTCTCTAAATTTTATATGAACTCACTTAATGCTCTGAACTTTCCATTTATGACTGCTTTCATTGTATCCCATAAGTGTGAGTATATTCTGCCTATATTATCATTGAATACTAGGAAGTCTTTAATTTCTTTGTTTATGTCTGTCTTGTCTATATATAGATATGTCTATCTATAGAATTATAGTAACTCTATAGATAGTTGTTATGTTTCTATAAGTTTGTAGGCTTTCTGTTGTTCCTGTTGTTACTGAAATCTAGCTTTGATTAGTGGTGGTCTGTTAGAATACAGGGTGGTATATCAGTTTTCTTGTATCTGTTGATACCTGCTTTGTGGCCAAATATGTGTTCAATTTTGGTTAAAATTATGCGAGCTTCTGAGAAGAAAGCATATTCTTTTGTGTTTGAATAAAATGTTCTGTAGCTATTTGTTATGTTCATATTATTCAGAATGTTAGCTCCATTGTTTCATTTTTTGTTTTTGTCCCATCTTTTTATCTATCTATCTATCTATCTATCTATCTATCTATCTATCATCTATCTATCATCTATCTATCTATCTATCTATCTATCTATCTATCTATCTATCATCATCTTTCTTCATCACAATTGTTGCCTGCCCCTACAGGTCCCCTTCTTACAGAGTCCCTCCTTCTCCCCCCCCACTTCTTTCTCCTTTGAGTCGTTCGAGGCCTCTCTGAGTATCTCCTGAACTTGGCACATCAAGTCACCGCAGGTTTAGGTACACCCTCTTCCACTGAGGCCAAACAAGGCAGCCCAACTGGGGAACAGATTCTAAAGACAGGAAACACCTTTAGGGACAGCTCCCACTCCAGTTTTTGTGGACCCACATGGAGACTGAGCTACACATCTACTACATATGTTCTGAGGGCTTTGGTCCAGCCCATGTATGCTTTTAGGTGGTTGGATATTAGGTATAAAGAATAGATATGCACTATACACTCCAAAGACACAAAGAAGCTCAAAAAAAGGAAGGTGTTGAGAACCGCACTAGTCCCACGTTCGGGCACCAAAAATGTCCCGGCCCGAGCAAAATGTTGAGGCCCGGGCTGCCCAGCGTTTGGGAGCCAAAAATGTTGCGGACCGCAGTGGTCCACGTTTGGTGGCCACTGTTTCCCAGCTCAAGCTGCCACTCTGGTCCGCGGGTCGGGGTTCAGCAAGAGAGAGAGTGAGGACGGTCTCGAAGAATGGAGACCGGACAGAGTGTGATTCAATCCCGTTTATTCTTCAGTTTCTCTTCCTAGTCTAAGTCCCAAGTCTAGGTGTACTCTCTAAAGAGTCTCCCTAAAGAGTATATTTCCACTGGGCAGTGGTGGCGCACGCCTTTAATCCTAGCACTTGGGAGGCAGAGGCAGGCGGATTTCTGGGTAGCCTGGTCTACAGAGTGAGTTCCAGGACAGCTAAGGCTATACAGAGAAACCCTGTCTCGAAAAACCAAAAAAAAAAAAAAAAAAAAAAAAAAGAATATATTTCCTCTAAGTGTCTGATTGTCTGATTGTCTCATCTCTCTTCTGTCTGCCTCTCGCCTTTATATGTATCACTTCTAAGCCACGCCTTTTGGTCACATCTTTAATCATGTCCTTAGGTCTTGTCTCTAAATCTGATCTCTATACTTCTAAGTCACACTCTTAAGTTACACACCTTTAATCTCACACACCTTTAATCTTACATACCCAAGGTATCTAAACCAAGATTATCAGAGTGTGCTCAGTTGTTTGTTGTAGGCTATTGTAATCCAAGTCTCATGTCAGGGTATATGGCTCAAGATGGCTGCAAAGCTGATAGCTGCTTTCTGCTAAAAGTCGGCCCCCAACACGAAGGCCCAATTAAGAATGCTTGAATATAATTTACAAGGGGGAATATAACAGTCATAGGAGGCAGATGGAGGGAGAAAACTGGGTGGGAGAGTAGATTGAGAGGGAAGTGGAGAAGCAGGATCATGTGTTGGGAGAGAAAGGAGATAGGGAGAATGAATGAAAATCTACAGCCGGGTGGGTGGGGCTGTTTGTGGAGGAAATCTCTAAGACTTGCTAGAGACCTGGTATGGAAGAGGCTCATAGGAGTCAATGCAGGTGACCTTACCTGAGACTCCTAGTAGTGGGAATATGGAATTTAATGAGGCCACTTCCTGTAGCCAGTATCTCCAATAGAGGGATGAGGACACAAACCCACCAACAAAACTTTTGACTCAAAATTTGTCCTGTCTAATAGAAATTCAGGGGCAAAGATGTGAAAGAGGCTAGGGAATGACCAATCCATAACGGGCCCAACATTAGACACATCTCATGGGCTATCACCAATCCCTGACACTATTAATGACATTCTGTTATGCTTGTAAACAGGAGCCTAGCATAACCATCCTCTGAGAAGCTCCACCCAGCAGCTGACATACAGATGCAGAAACCTACAGCCAAACATTGGATAGAGTTAAGTAGGGGAATCTTATGGAAGAGTTAAGGGAAGAATGAAGACTGTTCCAAGCCCCTCCGTGTCCTCTTTGCCCGCCCAAGAGACACGTGAGGCAGTGTTTGGGTGGTTACCACAGCGAGGCTTTATTCTTGTATCAGCAGAAGCGGAAAAGACCCCAAGCCCGGAAAAGGCACTGCTATAAGTACCCTAGAGTGGCGTGTTCACTTCTGATTGGCTGTTCACTCATTACCCATAATACATAATACCCATAATACGCCCCAGGATGGGCAGTGACTTTGGTGTGCTTTTTGCCTTTTGCACCTGCGTAGTTAGTTGTTTACTTGTGGGAGCACCATCTTGTAATGGCGAATGTTGTCACGCTCACGCAGCTCCTAACAGAAGACCCTGAAGAAGATAGGAACTCCATAGGAAGACCAAAAGTGTCAACCTACCTGGACTCTCTGTTTAGCTTTTTCTGGAGGACCTGTCCATTGATAGGATTCATATTTTGAAGACTCGCACTATAAATGTGTAGGGATTGATACGTGAATTAAGCTTTAGTAATGTTTTTTTAAGAGTGTGGGTACCCTTGCATTTAGACCACAGATGTTCAGAATTGACATGTCATCTTGGTTGTCCTCTATGTCTTTGATCAGTATGAAGTCTTTCCTTGTCTCTTTTGATTACTTTTGGTCCAAAATTTACTTTGGTATATATTAGAATAGCTATACCAGCTTGCTTTTTGGGTCCATTTTCTTCGAAAATCTTTTTCCAACCCTGAAATCTTAGGTAATATCTGTCTTTGATTTTGAAGTGTGTTTACTTTATAAAGCAGAAAGATGGATTTTGTTTTCACATCTCTTTTCTTAGCCTGTCTTTTTATTGGGAAATTGAATCTACTGATATCAAGGAATATTATTGACCAATGATTGTTGTTTCCTGTTATTTTGACATTGGTGGTGGTGGTGGTGGTAGTGGTGTGTGTGTGTGTGTGTGTGTGTGTGTGTGTGTGTGTGTGTGTCTACACTTCCCTTTTGGGTTTTCTTCTAGTGCAACATTATTTATTTTCTGTATTTCTCATGACAGTAGTTAGCCTCCTTGGGATAAAATTTTCTTTCTAGTGTAGGGCTGGGTATATGGATAGTTATTGTTTAAATTTAACTTTCTCATAGAATGTCTTGTTTTCTTTGCCTATCGTGCTTAAATATTTGCTGGTTATAGTAGTCTTGGCTTGAATCTATGGTCTCTTGTAGTCTGCAAGACATCTGTTCAAGACTTTCTGGCTTTTAGAGTTTATGTTGAGAAGTTGAATATAATAGGTCTGTCTTCCTATGTTACTTGTACTTTTTTCCTTCATAGATTCTAATATTCTTTATTTTTCTATGTGTTCAGTGCTTTGATTATTATATGTGGGAGATATTCTTTTCTTGTGGAATCTATTTAGTCTGATTCATACTGCTTATACATTTGTAGGCTTTGTTTGGCATTTTAAGACATAATGAATCATCGTCTGGCCTCAAATTCAGAATGTCCCTACTTCAATTATCATGGTGTACCACTATGCCTGTGGTACAAATGTGGTCTTCTTGGACATAGTGTAAGACTCATAAAATTATATCCTCACTCTGCTAATCTTCTCTCCCATGGCAGACACTGAAGACCATAGTGGTCTCTGGTCTCTTTTCATCAAGTGTATTACCATGGAAAAAAATGGCACAGGTGAAAACAGGTCATACCATCTGCCTGTATTTTCAGATACTGTATTCAGATGGAATTTGCTAATTTGTATATTTTTTGCTGCTGTATGTTGTCAGTCAGCATCACCACTCTATATGGCTTATTTTTGTGTATTCTGATATTTTATATATTATAGACTCTTCTAAGAAGGCACAATAACTGTAAGATATTTAAGATGTAGGATCATGCAGGTGATTTCCTACAATTATGGTAGATCTATATGGCTATTTCATGACCTACAAATATTACTGTTGAGTTTTAGAAAACAAAATGGTTAAATAATCTTTAAATTTGATCAGGCTGATGTCAGTATTTTCTACAACTCTGTAATACTAGATTTCGTGTTTGAGTGCTCCTTTACTTGCTTGTTTTTAACAGCTCCTTCTTTTTGAGAATTCTGTGTTAATATTCATTTTCTTTTTTTGTTGTAGTCTGTGTTGGTAAATCTCTACACTCTCCAGGTATTTTACCTTATACCTCATTTTCATCCTTATCAGCAACACTGTCAGACCTATTTCCCAATGATTTCAGTGTTGGCATTGATGATATTATCAGGCTCTTAGCTCTGTGACTTCTTCATTAGCCACCTTCTTCCATCAGATAGCTACTTCTATGTTTCAGATAAATTACCTCAAACTCCAGCTATAATTTCAGTTTAATCATTCTACTTTCTGATCACCTTCTGTCCTTACTGTTGACATCCTGACTCCACAAATATATACACACACTGAGCTCACCATACCCAGTGCTTTGTTTTAAATCTACTTAACCAGTTTTGTGCTCTCATTTCCCTACATATCAAGCTTAGATTCCATATAGATATTATAAGGATCATTTTATGCACGCCTTTATTTGTCTCACCTGTCTCTCTTTTACTAACATAGGAGTTAGGATTTAAACTCAATCAGACTAATTCCAGTGTTTGAGCTTTTAATCACTACAGCATACATATATTATCTCATTTGAGTCTTAAAACACACCTGTAAAAGTAAATTTAAAAAATAGGAGCTTGTAGATATTAAGTAAATATTTCAGAATCAGTAAGTGGTGGAATAATGTTTAAACTATTTCTACTTTGTGCCTGAGCATAAGCAGCTGTACTTATATAGTGGAATAAAACAGCCATGATGGTTCATTTTACTTTAAATTCATAATCATTTCAGCCAGACATTTATAGCTATCAGGTAGATCTATACTTAGTCTATTTAAATTTTACCAATACCAGTCTTTCTTTATCTTTTGAAGCTTCAACTCTTCTTCCTCAATTTCTTCTAATAGTTTTTATTTCTAACACTATTAGATCATACAAATAACCAGCAACACTCTTCTCCAGTGTCTTGTCACCATTCTTAACCTCTGTCTCCCTAATGTGAATCTCCTATGTCTTACTCCCATCCAACCTCTGCAATGTCCACCTCTTCCAAGAGATTTGCCCATGCCCATGGTGCATAACTGAGCCTTCCCTCTCACCAACTCACTTCCAGTTCTGTCACTGAAAACAAACAAAAGCACTCTGATGATAAAAGGTCTCTGACAAGCTACCACATTTTTCTGCACACTGTTGACAAAATAATCTTTCAGAAGAGTTATTGATATTCATTGCTTCTCTGTTCTTTCCCTTTTTTTCTCCCATTCCCACAGTAAGTGGATTTTACTTTGTGACTCCACCCAAGGCATTTTTTTCCCTTAAAATAACTTCGCCCATTAAGTTCAATGTCAGAATCTGTTATGTTCTGTTTCTACTTTTCTGATCACTCCTAAATATCATAGTACCTGGAATCTCCTACATCATATATCTTTATCTGTGCCCTATCCTTTAATTATAAGTTGTATTCTCAAGGCTTCAACACTCCCACACTTCTTACATTCTTACACTACAGTCTCAATTGAGAAGTTTGTACTCATCTTTCATAGTGTTTTTTCTTTCATCCATAGACAATAATCTTGTGGAGATGTTGTTGCATATACTTTAAACATATGGTGCAAATCTAGCACCTTATCACCTTTCCTGAACTTTGTTTTCTTCATTCATTTTAAGACTAACATAATGTTTTGCTAGACTATTTATATAACCTCATTGGCTTGATTTTTTTCTCTTTGTACTTCTAGTATCCATTCCTATTTAAAAAATAATTTTATGTGTATTAATTACAGATGAACAAAAATGAATGCAACATTTTTTCTGTCCTTGAGGAGATTATTTGGTTTGAAAAAATTACAAAAAATAATAATTATAAGAAAAACTATTATTAGATATCTGTACTTATCACTTGGTAGATGGATAATAATTTTAATGGTGTTGTAAAAAAATCTCAAATAAAAGAAATTCTTCTTGGCTTATGGAAGGTGAAGATAAGAATGAGTTTTTGATTTAGCTTCTCATTTTTATACTCCTTTACTCACAATACTGAATATGGCAAAGACATGATTTAAAGAGATGTTTGCATATAAATACAGTTTAAATTGCATATAAATTCAATATAAATAGAAAACACTTTGTCTTTTTACAATCAGTAGCCTCAGGTCTCTTTCTGCCTCAGATTTAATCCTAGATCTTTTACATTAACTCAAAAGTTCTAGAGTCATAAAATGCTGCTTTCACATAGGATGCTCCTTTTTTTGGTGGAGTTCAAGGTCTGTGCAAATATTGAAAAATAATGTATGTTTACTGTAAATGATATCTATTTACCTCCATACAAGTTGACACCTTATTAGGCAATGACACCTTAGTTTTAAAAATTGTTGAAGTCAGCGGTTCTGCTTCTCTCTTAGAATATGTAAGCATAATTTATGATTTCTGAATTTATATTAAACTTTTCAGAATAACACAGTATATTGACAAGAACATAATATTTATATTCAAAGGATGTGAGCCTTATTCTTTATTTCAAGATGGATTGCTTATGTAAATTTTGCACAATCTACTTAAGATGTCAGATTCCATCAAACCACAAATATATAATATTTTGGAAATTTTATCACTGAGACATCAGTACTTTGTGTAATAGGGATGGGGGCAGTGCATAGTTAAGAATGGGTTGGTGTAAAAGTTGTCAGATTTCACATAAAGCATTACATACAAGTATGAAATTTTCAAACATTAAGCTTAGTACAATAAATCAGTACTTTGTAGTTTACATAGAGACCGATGTTTGTATAAGACTAGATTACTAATTCCTCAAATGAGTGTCTCAGGAACAGCAATACAGAGCATATAGACAATCCTGCCCAGGCTGAACTCACACTGTGGAGTTATTCTATTAATAAGTCTCCTTGTGGGTTCATTAGATTTGGCCTCCTCTTCTCACAATCTCAGAGCCTTGTCTGTTCAGTTGTGTTTTACCACTGTTGTGCTAATCTGAGCATGCTATTTGGATTTTGATGGATGCAAGTTTCCATATCTGGAGATCATTGGTAGAGGACAGCATCTCATCTGCCATCAAGTAGTCATATGATCTTAAGTTTATTGCAAAAAGTGGTGTTCGAAGCCAGAGCTGTGCTTTTTAGGCACGTATTTCACGTGTTTCTCCCTTTTACAGCTTATATGATTTGTGTCCATCCAGAGGAAGTCCTCTCCTCCTGAAATTAAGTAATTCCTAAATGAGGTTGTTTTTTATTTCTTGGAGTGTTAATGTTGGACAGGCTTCTTTAGCAGCCAGAACCAGTACACTCAGAACATTTGGACTACGAAACAGAACCTGCAATTTTGAGAATGAATTGGCAAAAGAATTCACTAATCCTCAGAGTAGGCTGATCCTTAACATATGGGATCACACTTTTCATTAAAAGAAGGTTAAACACGTCCTACTTCCTACTACAGTAAAAGAAAGAGTGTTGTGTGTTCAACTGTTAAACATTTTATACAGTGAGTTAGAGTGGAGTCCTTTAAATGTCTCTGTATTTCCCTCTATCTTACTATTTTCCTAATATAAGATAAAAATCATAGCTTTGGAATACGTAGCTGACCTTAATGAAAGCATTATTTTCCATTCTATCCTGTAGTTCATGTGACTAAGGGCAAAGGTTTTGAGAGATGTACACATTTCTAAATAGAGGCAACATTGTCATTTTATTTTCATGTTATGTTTGTTTTTTTTTGTTTGTTTTTGAGATGTTTTTGTGTTGGCAGCTGTAGCTTGTGTAGATCTCACTATATGGATGAGTCTGGCTCAACCTTGTGGTAATTCTCCTGTCATTTTATCTCACCCCTAACTCTCAGTAATGTCTTTAAAAAGAGATGTGTTTTGTCTTGTACCCATTCACCATTATGTACACAGTGGAATGTGGATCCAGTGGATGTCCTGATAAGCCATCCCCAGTTGCAGTTGGCCATTGCCCTATACACGCGGAAGGAGTTTTGGGTCTCTGGCTATACTGACTTGTCACACCAGGAATGTATGATCTCTCCTAAATCAATATCTTTTTGTAGCATCATACTTAATGATTTTGTTTTAGAAGCATAGTTTTTATCCCAGAAAACCATGTGGATAAATAACCCATATAACAACAGAAATGTCTTAATAACTTTTTTTTTTTTTCTAGAAATAGTCTGTGTGAGAGTCTGCATCTGTATGTGAGATGTGCTTACAGAAATGCCTACTATAAATGGAGACTTCTGTAAGAATTAGGGAAACAAGACTCTTTATGTAGCTCAAGCTGAACTTGAACTTTTAAGTTCTCTTGCCTGTGTCTCTGTACATTTTCACTGAAAGATATGTTTTAAGACCTGATGAAAAATAAAACTATATGTTCAATACGAAGCTTATCTGTTTTTTAAGTTATTCTTCTGAGACTGATAATACGTTAGTTAGGATCTATTATGAGTACAAGTCAAAACAAAATCTTGAAAGTTGCATAACTTAAAACTATTGCAGTTGTGGGAAGCCCAACACCAAGTTTCCTTAAATGGCTTTAGTTTTTCTCAGCTACAGTAATGCAGCCACACTTGAACGTTGTTGCCAAGTTTGTTTATTAGAATGTTGTTTGTGAACAAATAGGAAAATTAATCCTTTCAATATTAACTAAATAATAACTTGATGAAGGTTTTAAAACAGTTTGGCTAGCATTTTCCTTTTTTCTTTCTCTTTAATTTTTTTCTGCTTAGAAGTGATGTTGCTGTGAAATGTGAGGATAACACTTCATGTGTTACTATTTGTTGTGAAGTGATTTAATAAATGTTTAAACAAGTCATTACCACATTGACAGCATTTCTTATCATGGAGTTGAGATTTTGATCTTGATTGCCATGCTAAGCTTTCCACCTCCTTTCTCTGCCCCAAAAAGCATGAACACATGCCTGACCTCAGTGGTATCTAACAGACTGAATTGGACGTGGAAGGCTGTTTTTGACTCCTCTCTTACATATTAAATATGGAAGACAGCCAGCTTCACTTTCACCCTGCAGTGGTACTTATATGTGGCAGAAACACTTCATGGTTAGTATATGCCCATCTACAGAGATGGTCCAACTGGTATCTGTGGAGGATAACCCATTGCTGATAGAATGTTAACCTCAACAGAAACAGCAGCCAGGGTGATGACTTTAGAATTTGTTTATTCTGGTATCAACTTTTAACTAAGAAAAAAATTAACATTCAGGAGTCTCTTTTGGAAGGTTCTAATTTCGCACTTATGAGCAAATACAATCTGTACTATGCTCCAATACTTTGGTCTCTTGACTTTTCAAACCTTAACCCTCGAGCAGTTTGTCTTATGAGGTAGATACTATTGAGAGATAATTAAGAAATAAATATGGTAACTTCAGAATTGACTTGTACCCTGGTGAAAGAGGCTATTTCCTCAGAGAGAAGTCAGTTTCTATGAACTGGGAAACAGGCTCAATACACACTGACTCTCTTAATACATTGTGTTTGAAATTTACAGAATTCAGTTCTTTGAGAAAAAAATTCGAGGTGCTTTATGAGACAATAGGATGAGTACAGCACCCTGGAGGACAAAAAGAATATTTGGCATTCATTAGGGGAAAGGGGAAGGGGCCAGGGGGTAGGGACTATATGAGGAGAGGACTGGAAGGGCAGTGAAGTAAATAAATAAATTAATAGAAAAAATTAAAAATGATATTAATAAGGAACTATCATAAGAGTAGTTACTAATGAGCCCAACAGGTGCTGCCTCCATCTTCTTGATGCTCACGTTCATGTGCACTCAGGTTCTTGTAGCCACTTTTCTCTCCATGATGGACATTATTCAAGGATCCTCAGTCTACTGTCCCTCATTTCCACTCAGTTTTATTATTGAGGGGAAAATTAGGTTTCATCTTCCCCATTAATTGGTTTGCAATTATCTTTTAGAGTTTGTTTTTTTCAAACACATTTTTCCCAACAAAATTTCTCTTCAAAATAATAGTTCTCCACTGTCCTCTGCTTTCAGTTGCTGTGACAACCATCATGACCAAAAGCAACTTAGGAGGAAAGGGTTTGTTTTATCCTAGTCCTTTGGAAGTAACTTAAAGCAAACAAACTTTACTTAAACCCCAGGAACAAACCTGAAAGCATCAGCTGAAGTAGAGACCATAGAAGACTACTTTTTGGCTTGCCCCCTCATGCCTGCTCAGGCTTGAGCATCCTGCTTTCTATCTAACCCAAGGTACTTGTCCAAATGGCGACACTATCCACAAAGGACTAGAGCCTCTCACATTAATTATTAATCAAGAAATGCTCATCAGACCACGCTGATGAAGCCATTTCTTAATGGAAGTTCTGTCTTCCCAGATAATATTAGCCTGTGTTAAGTTGACAGAAGCAAAGTAAAATTAAACAGCTACAACAACAATCATAGCAACAACACAATACTAAGTAGTATATCAACTGTGAGTCACTTGGTAGCTAACTTCGGGAGAGGTTGTGACTGGGATCTAATATATAAGTGACAAAGTTTTTTTTACTAGACTTTGTACAGGCATGTTTATGTACACAGAACCCACACAAGGTCAAACTAGCCCAAATTGAAGCATAGATGTGGAAGAGAATCCCCAGTTTCCATCTTACATTGAAGAGCTCCTGGCACTGGAGAATTTCTGGGGAGAGAGATGTGGCCACAAGGAAGGCTTTTATTTTCCAGTGGAACTCAGCACATATACGGCACACGGTATAGTCATCTGGGAGGAGAGAACATCAGTTGAGGAAAATAACTTCATAATTTAGTCTGTACGTAAGCCTGTTGGAAATTTTGTTAACTAATGATTAATGCAGGATGGCCCACAACATTGTGGGCTATCCTGGGTGCTATGAGAAATCAGGCTGAGCAAGCTAGCAGGAGCAAGCTGGGAAGCAATACTCTTACATGGCTTCTGCATTGGTTCCTTTATGTTCTGTCATGCTCTAATTCACTCCTTGAATTCCTTCTATGATGGATGTGATGTAGAAGTGTAAAAGGAATAAGCTCCATCCTTTTCATGTTGTTCATGGGCATACTGTTTTGTCACAGAAATAGAAACGAAACTTAGACAGAAATTTGGGAAGAGGCGTGTTGAGGGATTTTAAGAGCCATTGGAGCAAGCAAATAGGAAGATATGGTCACATTTCCTTGTATATTTATATTAAATTCTCAAATACTAGGAAAATATTTAAATTATTTAAAAGATACTCTTTAGTATCATCTTCTAGACATATCTGGTTATATCCAGTGGAAACCCTGGTTGCTTAAGTGTCTTTAATATGCTTGCTTTATCTCTGGCTTAATTTTCACTAATACTTAGATATCCTTCTGCGGGTACTGCAATGATAATATGTCTGTGTCTCTGCTTTATCATAAAAGTTTGTGTCTTTGAATTAAGGTAATCATTGCTTGAGATAAAAACTATGTAATCACGTAAGATCAGAGAATTATTAACGGAAATTGGGAGCCCCCCTTTTTTTCTTTAGAAGGATATAGAAAGAATGAAGAAGAGATCATATGAGCTGGATTTTGAAGGATATTTCTAATTGGAGGAGTTAGAAGGAGGAATAGCTGAAAAGACAGAACAGAGTTTTGAGTAGGTTTAAGAGGCAGTCAGTGGACACCATACTTGCCTTGAGGCAGAGGCATGAAAGTCAATAAAGGAAAATGTGGTTAGGAAAGCTCTTTCTTCTTCTTACCCTAACACTAGTGCCAAAGGATAAGTGACTGTGTATTTGTAGGAAATATACATATCTGAAATCATTTTAGTGGAGTTTTATTTTCTGAGCAAAAATTCTTTTCAATTCTTGTACTGTACATCGAGCAAACCAGAATATTTTATAGCAGTCTAAGTTTGTCTGACACTGTCACACTGTCCCGTGTTTTCAGGGGTGTTTTTTACAGTGTTTCCGTCAGCTGAGGTTGCTCATAATCAGGAGCAGAAACTTTTTTTCTCCCATCTTTGAATCTGAAAATTCACCTTGAATAAGCACAATTTCCTAGCTTCAGGGGTCACGATAACCTGAAATGCATAATTTAGAAGACGGCTCAGTGATTCGCTCCATAGTTGAGACTGAAGTAAATTCTAAACTGAGACAATAAAATTTGATGTAGAATACCCCTCACAGTGCTACAAAGATATGGTACCAAGTTCACATGGCTGATGAAAGACAGTACATTCTGCTGAGTACTTGATTTAATGCCTAGATCCAGGATCTTCTCTGTTTTGTATATTCTGAGTCAAGTGAGGAGGGAAAGAGACAAAATGTCCTTTTGTTTTAGAAGATGATAGAGGCAGGTCATTTAGACTGTGTCATTTAGACAAGACGTTCTGGAACCTACAACCCAGAGTACAAGGGTTGACTCTAATTGTGGGAGTGCTATCGTCCCACAGAATGTGTGAGGCACAAAGAATACACAGAATCAACAGAAAGACACAAAAGGCAGAGAAACTATAGAGAATAAAATTTAAAGTTTTGCTGTCAGCGTTATTGAGAATCACTTTTATTTTAAATGTAAATATTAATTCTGCTATAACAGAAGAGACCTATATGTCTAAATGTTAGATACTTTAGGAGATCTTTGGTATATGCTGGTACCTAATTATTAAATGTCATGTATACATTCGAAGCAAAGCAATGTTGAGACATACATGCCAGCCATTCTTGTTTTGTTTTGCTAAAATATTCAGAAAGAGCTAAAATATTTGGAATTTTCCATAGGAATCTTATCTACATTTTCCTTATAATGCTTACAACATTAATGATATAGTAATTTGAAGATTTTTACAACTTTATTTTATTTGTATTATTTATACATAAGTTTCATTTGTAATTAACTGATTTTATGGAATATACTTCCCTGTTTGCTTATATATATTGAATTTATACTTATTTTTGTCCTTTTATATAATTATTTTAATAGTAGTACATTTATATTCTAGCTGCTACAAATATTAAAATTGCCTATAAATGAAGTAAAATGCAATTTTTCAATACAGGTTTAAACTGTATAGTAGTAAACCTGAAATTATATATATATATATATATATATATATATATATATATATATATATATATTTCCATATATATGCATATATATACATATATCATATATATGGGGTGTATATACACACATATTCATATATATAATACATATAATATATACATACATATATGGGGTGTGTACATATATACATATATATGCACATATATTCTAATGCTTATTGAATTATAGTGAAAACTTTTAAAATCCTCTCTCTTAATTCTTTTGGAATGTGCAGGACATTGATTTTGCATACGGTCTGTCCATGTGTAGTAGAACAGGAGAATCCTTCCCACAGGAATGCGACCAGCCCTGGAGGACAGTCTCTTCATTTGCCCTTCCCACAGTTCTTCCTGTGCTTTAACCATCACCTGACTCATGACTTCAGTGAGACTAATGCTCTCCGATTGCACACATTAAAAAAAAAAAAACAAAAAAAAAAAAACCACCTTGTGCTGGTTTTCTGATCATGGCTAATTTATTAGATGCAATGATTTATAGTTCTACCCATGCTGCTGAAAATGACCTTATTTGGTTTGTTATAACTGAACAGTATCCTATAGTGCATCTTTACTATATTTTATTCACCCATTCATTTATCCATTTATCAGCTGGTGGCTTCACTTTAGACTTTTTGTCAATAATGTAGTAGCACACATAGTATAATAGATGTCTGTTTGAAATATTGATCTCATTGGTTTTGATACAGCCACAGCATTGAGATGATTGGATCATATGATCCATTTTTGATTTTTTTGAGGAGCTTCTGTTCTGTTTTTGATAATGGCTACACCAGTTTCCATTTCCGGACTAGTATGCAAGGAATCCCTTTGGTCCATGTCTTTGTCCCGCTCTTCCTGAATAAAGCATCCTTACTGGGGCAGAGTGCAATCTTATGGGCTGGCTTTGCATTTCCTCCATCAATGGTATTGCTGAACTTGTTTGTTTTCATGGACGTTAGGGGTCATTGCATGTCTTTTGGGGGTGGGTGATTTTTTTAGGTCTATTATTCATTTTAATTTTTTTTCGATATGGAAATGTTTTGGTCCCTTATACATTGTGGACAGTATTCCTCTTTCAATGTGTAGCTGGTGTAGATTTCTCTTCCTGTAAATTGCTTATTTCCTCTGCTTATTGCTCTGCATTTTGTTCGCTTTTTCTTGTGAAGTCTGACACTTGTATAAATCTCATTTGTCTAGTTTTGTTTCCTGCACCTAACATGTTTTGAGGTCTTGCCCAGATAGTTCTGCTTCAGGTTAATGTTCTGCAGAATTTTTCCACTTGTTTTCTCATAATTTTAAGCATTATGTTTGCACTTTTATTCCACTGGGTTTATATGTGTAACTGGTCTGGGCTGGGGCATAATTCGTTCATCTGCATGTGGATCTCGGACTTCTCAAGCATTATTTATAGAAAAAAAACTTTGCCCTCCAGTGTATGTTCTTAACACCTTTTAAAAAATAATCAGTTGACTTTATGAACTTAATTTCCAGCCTCTGCATTGTTCCATTGTTACTGCATTTATTTCTCAGTTATTTTATTTATCTGTACATCTTGCTGTTTTAAGGATTACTGCTTTGTAGTATTTTCAGAATCAAGTAAAGGGAAGCTGAGTTTTCCCTCAGCCCTAACTTTTATTTGTTCATCTTATATACATTTTAAGAATAACTTTAGTTTCATTTTTTCATTTATACTCAAGAGTTAGCTATGCTTCAAAGTCTGTCACCCACAAAGTCGGGTTACACATATGTAATTTGTGTTATATACATCTGGGCTCTTTTTTAATTTTTAAAATTTTACTCATTTCACATCCTTACTCCATTTTCCCCTCAAACTCTCCTCCCAATCCTTGTTCCTCCCCCATCTCTTCTGTTTATCTTCAGAAAGGGGCCAGCCCTTATGGATATCTAACCTGGCATATGAATCTTGGCAGTAAAGACCTGTCTTCTTTTAAGGCAAGTCAAGGCAACCCAGTAGGGAAAAAGGGTCCCAAAGGCAGGTAACAGAGTCAGAGGTAGTTCCTGCTCCCAATGTTTGGTGTCCTGCAAGGAGACCAAGCTACACAACTGTAACGCACATGGCCTTAATGAATCCTTTTGAGAATGAGGATGGTTTTCAATGTACTTGATTTAAAGGATTATGTTTGCCCTTAAGTTAGCATGGTCTGATTTTTGGCATAGCCTTGCTTGCCTTTAGCATAGTGGCTTTCCTTTGGATAAATGGAATGCTGATGTTATTTTATACTGTGTATTGGTAATTGTAGGAGGATCATGGAAAGAACTTAACATATGAACTTACCAACAGGCATCACTCTATTTTCTTTCCACTGTCTATGGGACTTCTTTTACCTAGTGGAGACTGAGAATGGACATTACTTATCATGAGATCCTGGCACAGTCACATAACATTCAAGGCTTGTCTCTGTAGATATCTCTACTTATTGGATGGTAACACATCACAGTGACATTTGCTATAGTCTGTGACATAAGACTAACGTAAGCAAATAAGACACGTAGGGAAAGGGTGTGGGATTTCTGATCCTTGCTTTTGGGAACCAGTATTATCATTTTCTTTAGTTGCACAGACATGGTCAGAGTCTACCTAAGCTGTCTGTGTTCATTAAGTCCCCTTCATAACTCCTGCAATGCACATAAACCTCCATGTTTCTTTGATTCTTAAGCCTTCCCTGGCCTCTCTGTTTATCGCTTGATCATACCACTTCAAAGATAGTATAATTTCCTTAAGGAAATGTATTCATTTTTATGACCTTTTCAGAGAGAGGATACATCAAACAGCTATTTGACTGGGTTTTGCAGCCATTTTCTTTGTAAGAGTGGAAGGTAAGTTTTGTTGGAGCATGCAAACAGGCACTGGTCTATATCTATATAAACAGGAAATGAGTGACATTCACAGGAGAATAGTTGCACACGAAGGGGAAGATAAGAAATATTCTCAGAGTCTTGCCTGGTGTAATTATGTCAAGAATTCCATGACCATTTGTTATTTTAAGCAACACAATTTCCTCATACTTTCAGAGTTTTTTGAGTTGTAGTTTCAGAGAGGGGCAGTTTTCTCCTAAACAATTAGACTATGAAAATAGGGGATATAAAGACATATTAGAAGATTCTTAGCACATTCTTATAGCCAAGATGACCAGTAATATTTTAACAAGAATTCTTAATTTGATACAAAGAAAGCCATTAGAAATTTATTTACATGTTTGAGTGGTTTTTGTTGTTTCTGGTGTGTACCAAAGATACATTCTACTCAGTATTCAGAATAAAGGATTGAACCTCTTTGACTGTTAGCTTTCATTCTAATGTAATGATTTTCCAGAGCATTAAATAGTGTTAAATTTTCTGTGTGGATCATGAAGTGTGGATGAACTTACGAATAACTCACTGTTAGATTTGTGTAGTACCTACAAGGGCGTTTTGTTATGGGAAGTGTATACTTATTAGGAAGTTTATATTGAGCAGGCTCTTCCATTTAAGTTATATTTAAGTTCCTAATAATTTATAAGTTTTACAAATGTCTTTACCTACTTTCTGTCTACCCTTTTCATCTTCTTTTTCTTTAAGCCGTGTGTGTGTGTGTGTGTGTGTTCTGCTTCTGTTAACTCCAGGCTAGTTGGTCTCTGAATGTTTGGAGATTTCTTGTCTCAGTTGCCCATATTGTTATAGAATTTCTAGGATTGCAGATCCATGCCACTGCATTGGACTTTGACTTGGCTTCCAAGAATTAAACTCAGGCCATTAGGCTTATGCAACAATAACATTCTTTTGCTGAACAAACTACCAACCTCCCTTTTTATTTTCTTAATGATATGTTTTTACAAAAAAAACCTCTTAATTAGAAGTAGTAAGAGTATTATCCAGCTGTAAGTGGACCTCACATGATTAAGGTTTTTGAGCCCTTCTTAAAGAGATTTTCATTTATTAATAGTTAAAAAAGATATTTTAGGTTACCATCTAGACTCATTATCGGTTATTGCCTTTTACATTTCCATCTCGTACTATTTGTGAACTCACATGGAGGATAAGTTCCTTTCTTCCTGTATAGACATCTGATTGGGTGAGTTCTTGTTTGCAAAACTGCTGCTTTTTCCTCACTCCCCTGGAATGCAACTTTGTATGCTTACATCTGTAAGTATGTTCACAAGTGTTACACTATGTTCCTATAATGTCCTGGTCTATCCTGTAACTGACACTCCTTTTTCATAATTACTGCATTCATCATCTTGTCCTCTGCTGATATCTGCTACAATAATATCTCACATCATCACATAATTTCAGGATTTCTGGAGAATTTTTACGCCAACATAAATTTCCTACCTGCGTGATTACATTTCTGAGCCATAAACTGTTTCATAGGGTATTTTTAGAAAATGCCCACTTCTATAAATATCACCTAAATGGTTCTACTAATAATGTTAACATTGTGATAAGACTGAGTTTTAGGAAAATTTCAAAAGAAAGTGACTGGAGGAATTTTGCAATGTACCCATGTGCTGGGTCAGTTTTCATCCAATGAGCTAAATGTAGTTATGGCAGACGATTGAATCACCTTGTTAAATCTTTCTGTAATGTCCATGCTACAAATGTACTGAGAACCTACGGAGAGTGCTCGGGTTTACTTGTCAGGTTGGTAGGTATATAATTACAGTGTCTTAAAGTTGTGACCAAACTTTTAACCAGTGATTTCTGTTTCATCGAAATTCTGTAGAGGAAAAAAAAAATTAGTGCATTGCATTCCCACGAGCTGTTTATGGATGTTCAGCCTTCTCTGTGCATGGTTTCTCAGTATAACACTGAGTGAAAGGTAATGCTTTTGCTGCCACCTCTAAATATCATCGCACCTTGGCGAATCTGCAGAGTTATATAACACTGTGATTAAACAGAATCGCACCACTTGCATAGCAAAGTCTCTGAGTTCTGCTGATGTAGGAAGTGCAGACTCTTAAGAGCTGCAGATGGCTTACCTAAAGCTGTTAGGAGAAAGAAAGGTACACTGGCCCCTAAATTTCAGAGCAACACTATGGTACAAACCAGAGAAAATGGACAAAAACGGACTAGACATTCCTAGTCCCATTTAAGAGTCCATTTGAATGAATAATGTTTTCTTTAAGTCTTGGCTTACTGCCATAGAGGCATTCAGAACTAAAGTAAAAAGCATTTACTAAGAAAATAGGCTTAATTTGGAACGAGTAACATAATTAGTGAAGAACAAGAATATTTCTAATCTATGAGATTTTCCTGAGGAGTGAGCAAAACCAGATTTGTAGATCATATGGTGCTGCATGGAGAAAAAAAAAACGGAGAAATTATTCTTTGTTTCAGGGATAAAAATGTTATGATTTTCATAGTTGACAGTTCTGTCACACTTGAGTTACTGAAGCAAATTCCCCTTTCTTCATTATTAGTGAACGAGGTTCTCATCAAAACTCAGCTATTAAAGCTGTTTGGCAGAAAGTACTTATACAGGTCAATTACAATTTCTAACAATGAAAAATAAGAAAGAAAAATGCTCCTGGTTTCACATGACACTGTCTAATTCGGTGATTTTCGCACATTTTGAAACTGTGACAAGAGGCTGAGTGCAAACAGCGCAGGCCTGGCTGACACATCGAGAGTTCCTGCGAACGCCTCTGGAGGAGTCGCATAACCTTCATCCTGGAGCTGACACCTGCCTCTCGAGAGGAAGACGTACCTTCCACTTCCACCACACAGAAAGCCTGCCAAGTCTGCGGCTGTGTTGTTCCATGCCTGCCCTTATTTCACATGGGAAAATAAAAAAGCACATGATTAAGTATTTGGCTACTAGTTTTCCATTCCAAGTTTCTATTTTCCCTTGCTATTCTGAGCTTACTATCATAGTATTTGGCTAATTATGGAAGGCCATCAGGTGTTCTAACAAGGCAGGCTATGGCTGGGTAAGGTTAGTTTAGGTGAACTTTTCAAATACATGACTTAAGAACTGGTAACCGTAGCAGCCCTGTGCTTCAGTCAAGTGTGGGAGCTTGTGAGAAAATGCGTCAACTAATATTTCTATTTTAAAGCAGACCTTTATTTTTTCATTTCAGTTTACTGCTGTGTGAATGTGTGTTTGTATGGTTGTGTTTTATTGCAATTGTAGCAATCTGTTAGCTTCTGCTTACCTCTACTAGCATGGTGGAGGTGGAGAAAGAGATTCTCATGACTGGATGATCCCACTTTTACTGTGTCACTTAGACTAATAATCAAGATGTGCTAGAGACTTCACTTTGTACTTTGCTTAGTTTATTGATTTTCAACAATGTTCATGTCACAGAACCATAAGTCAGTTAGCCTTAATATTAATTAATAATAATATAATTATATGGGAACTTGGGATTTAACTGACATCATTGATATTCTATATATATTTGATTGGTATTAAGTTCTTTAGAAGTAAGACTATGTACTTCATGAATGAGAGTCAACTCTCCAGTCTGCATAGCATGTCTACTCTACATGGCTACCCAGCTGGAGTAAGGATTATGTGGTTAAACATTTTTAAAGTGTGTCTATACAAGTGTTTCTAAAAGGCTTTAGCATTTTATTTGGAAGACTGAGTTAAAATAATCATCCTTACTGAAGTAGACGGGCATCATTTAACTACTGGGGCCTGAATACAAGGAGAAGAATTAAGACAGATGCCGCTGCTCTCAAGTGGAGAACGCTATGTAATCTTAGTCTGAAATTTGGAGAGACCTGCTTCTCTGGACTTTGGCTTTAGACTCAAGCTGCTGTCCTGGCCATTTGGTTTAACGATTTATAGACTTTAGCATATGAGGTATCTCAGCTTAGATAAAAAGTACAAAAGTACATAAAACCCACATGGCAAAATATGAGTGCAATGTCCAGTATATACATTAGGTAAAATAAGTATTTAAGAGACTTATGTAAAAATAACTTAATTGTAAGAGGCAATGTAAGGATCAAATTCAGTCCACATGAAGCCATGGCCCAGGTTTGTCTCTCCTGTTCTAGAAAAACCTAAAAATTGTCGCTAGAAACACTGACAATTGACCTCTCAATACTGATTAATTGGTTAAGCTAACCTTTTTCTCCATATGAGAAATGCTTAAATATAACACCCATGCCACATATAATTCAATTTGAACCTGCACAGAGGTGCTGAGGAACATCCCAGCACATAGATTAGCAGAGAAACATTTTTTCAGGTGTTATTTTGTGTACATTATTTTGTTAACATAGACTAATGAGTAGGTCTAAAGGCTCAGCTCTGTTCCAGTAATTATGGAGCCAACCAGGGCTGAAACTTTGTGTTCAGTGAGGGACCCAGATGCCTTTACATAACTGAAACATATAAGAGTCCAGGCCCCTGCTGGTCTAAGCAAAAGAATATTTTTGTTGCAATCTTTCTCCTATAAATTGTTGCAGACAGAGGAATAATTTTCACTAGAGAGGCACACTCAGTAAAAGATGTTCCTACTTCCTGGCATCAAAATCTGTCCCTGTCCTGATGGGCTTGATCTGAGACCTGTAGTCTTTCCTGAAGCACCTTTTATAGATGATGGATTTTCGTGGATGCTCTGGCTGGTCCTGTGCCACAATCTCACCTCTGCAGCCTGTGGTGGGATCAGAGAATGTGAGCACAGGAAGCATGCATGGGTGAACCTTCCAAAACCAAATACATATATTATCACTAAAGAAAGGGAAATAGTCCCTCAAATGAATGGTTGATAAACATGTATAGTCACTTAAGGATGGTTAAAAATATACGCAGGCACATATGCAAGACTCATGGGACACCTATGTGTCCACTTAGCTTTTAACCACACACATTATTTCTGTCTCCATCATTATTATCCATATCTTTTGAGATGTTACTCTTGGCAACAAAATCCTCCTGCAAAAAGCTCATTGCTCAGCTGTGGCTAGTTATTTAATATAAAAAATTAAGAAAGATTATACTTATTTTCTATTCTACTGAAGATAAAATTTCAACAGAGTCAGCAAACCAAGTCACTGTGGCCCGTCTACCAAGTTTACAAATCAGTGACTAAGAGTTTGGTTAAATTTTTTGAATTTTATAGACCTCATATTCACTCTATCACAAATGATGAAATGTACTTCGATCATTTTAAAGTCTTCAGAGAACTTATGACGTTCTACAAAATTTGGCTTACATCATTTTGCTTAGTCTATTTTTCTTATATTTAAAATGTAAAGATAATGGCATTTAAGTGTCAAAGTGGTAGTTTCATAACCTGGGCTTCCTAGGGCTATTCAGGTTTTCACTTTTAATCTTATGTAATTATTAATCATGCCCGATTTTATTCTTATAGGATTCCTGGTTTGGATGATAAATTGTAAGAGTCATGACATTTGAGAAGCCACAGCATCTCACTTACACTACTAATAACGTTTGCCATGTGCTAGATAACATTGCCATCTCTTTAAATATTTTAACTTATTCTGTTCTAGTAACAACTATTTGCGTCAAACACCATTATCAGCCCCCCTTTTTTAGATTAAAACAAACCTGAGAGTTATTTAAGCTTAAAAGTGTGCAGGTTATGTGAAACATGGAATTCCACCATCTTCATACCCTCCCATTTAGTAAGCTTACTACTTGCATCAATTTATTAATTAAAATCAATAAAATAGCATCAATAAAAGTAATAAATGAAGAAAAAGTTTTAGAACTTAAATATTCCCTGGAATTGCGAATTTTAAGCCAACATTCAAGCTTCACGTCATGATGGCAATGGACTAAGCCTTGCAAACTTTAAGCAAGTACCATTTAAACACTTTCCTTTAGAAGAGTTGCTGTGGTCATGGTGTCTCTTCACAGTAATAGAACACTGACTGAGACAAGTCTGTCATGTACTTTGATTATGTTCTTGATTTCAGTGTCCTTTCTAGTGCTTGTTTCACCCCAAAATGTGATGTGACTCAAACTGTAATTTTTTCACTTTTGCCACAAAGTCACAAGTCTGTCACATTTCTCTTTGATTGACAGAGAGCCCTTGATCCGGGTCAGCTGTTGGAATGCCTTACACTCACTGCCAATATTTTCTGGGGGCCTTGGCCATCACGTTTTTAATGAATTCATAGACATTTCTCTGGTTTGTCTTTACCAATTTGAAAACTCTCTATTCCTTTAACTTTACATTAAAACTCTTAAGTTTTCTCAATAGCTTTATTTTTTGCTTAAATAATATATGTGGAGCTTTTTCAGATCCTATAAAGTTTTTTGATGTTCCTACTTTAGTGTTTATGTATTTCTCTTAAATTAAAACAATAGTAAATACTTAAATCTATGTTTTTGCTTATTCATTTGTTCATTTTTAGATGTTTCACATGCTGGCCTGATTGTAACTATTGTTCAGAATCTCCAGTTATGATTTCTCCTTTGACTCTAGGGTAGAAGCGTTTGACAATGATGACAAATCAATTTTCAGATCATGATCACAAGATCATGAATGTAAGGAACACTTTCATATTAAGAATTTTTTGTTGTATTGAATAATATATAAGTCTAACATAAACTTTGCTTGGATGAATGTTGGGTAAAAATAAGATAAAAGCACATGTAAAGGGTTGCAAAATTTATGTACTGACAAAATTCTACCTTTGAAAAGATGAATAAATTATATTTTTTAACTGAGCTCACATAAAATCTAACTTAAAAATCAAATACATAGTAAGCTTACTGAATTTCCCAGAGCACACTGGGGTTTTTACTTGAGTTTATTAGCATTTATATTCATGCTAAGAAATAATTTATTTTTCTTCAATAATCTACATTAGAATGATTAGAAGTATTTGCATTTTCCTAATTTTTCAGTTTTCTACTATTAAATATGAAAATATACACTAATTTTTATTAAACTTGTTAGAAAATAAATTGGAGCATCTTTGTGTATTTTAACAACCCAAATTACTTTGTTATTGATGTGACTCACTCAAACTGTAGATTTTGTCACTTTTGCCACAAAGTCACAAGTCTGTCACATTTCTCTGTGATTGACAGAGAGCCCTTGATCCAGGCCAGCTGTTGGAATGCCTTACACTCACTGCCAACATTTTCTGGAGGTCTTGGCTATCACGTTTTCATCAAATGTGAATTCCTTTCTGTACGTGTGCATATTGTACAGAGAACAGAAGAGCTCACAGCAGCCCCTCAGAGGCATCTGTTCTTTATAGTGAGATGAAGAAGCTGCAGAAGGTTTGTGGAAACTTGCTGAAGCTTGTTGTCACTTAGCAGGAAGTGTTTAGAAGTTTGCAAAGAACAGAATTACAATTTGTCAAATGCTGCAAACTTCACAGTGAGCCCACAAGGTTTCATTTCACCGTTGCTCTAAATAGTGTCGCATTTTATGTACTTTCAAGATGACCAACTTTCTTTTTTGGTAAAACACTAAAAATTCCAGCACAGGAATTCACAGTCACTCAGGTGAGACTGACTGTTTTTTACTTACCCCCCTTTTTTTCCTTCACCTAGTGGAGGAGGCAGAGGGAACATGAGGACAATAGTGTAAAATCACATCACTGCTGTCCAGGTACTTGCCCTACTGAGCAGGGTGATGTCTTTTATTTAATTATAAACTGATCTTTCTGCCTATAAGAAATTCTTTAAAGAAAGCAAGGAATTACTGGTGCTGAGGCTTGTTCACAGGAGGCTGCCTCAGGGTCTTTTCATTTTAAACTGTATCTTCTCAGAACTCAGCATTTAATCCTTTCCTATATTTGAATAGATAGATCAGTAAGAATCTACCAAACTCTTGCAATTCTGGGTGGGGTGCTACCTAAGCTTTGTATGTACAAGGTGGTGGTTTTCTATTGAACTACACTTTCATGCCACAATGCTTTACCACTTTAAATATGGCAGCACTTGCTTATCTTTTTTGTCTCCCTTTTCTGTAAGATTTCTAATTCTTTAGTATATATTTTTTTCTTTTAAAAATTCATTATACATTTTTATCTATGAGGAAAAAGAGATACTCTTTCATGTACCAGTGTGTCTGATATTTAAATGTTTTATAAGTGCTTAGGGGAATTCAGTAAATAATAAAGTAGTTAAACCTAAATGTTTACACAGTAGATTGAGCAAGAAGTGATGGTTATGAAGAAATAACTGAAATGCATTACAAGGATGAGGGGAAGTAAAGCTGATGTTGATGAAGTCTGTGTATATATATATTCTTGGCCTCAATTCTCTATTTTGGGGACAAGATCATTTCTTCCCTGTTGGTATGGGAAGGGCATTGTGATTTCTACATTGTTTCCTTGATTTTTGAAAGATACTAACCTTTGAATCAGTCATCTCAGAAAATATTTCATTTATTTGAGATCCAAATAAAACAAAGCACATAGAAAGAACAATTCTCTTTTCTTTAGTCCTATAAATGCAACTTCTAGCTTTAGCAATTTTCGTGGAGAATGAATAATAGTCACTTTTCGGTGAAGATGTAAATTAATGCAGCCAGTATGGATGAGAGCATTGATTTGTCTCAAAGCAAGAAAGCAAAAAGTAGTTCTCTTCCATGTAACACAGCAATTATTGGTTAGGTATGTAGCCAAAGGCAATGACAGCAACAAACTGAAGTCATCTACACTCCCTTGTTCATTGCAGCACTGTTCTCATTAGCCATGTGTGAACAAGCTAAATATCCATGGAAACTGTGTAGGTAAAGAAAATGTTTATATTTGAGTATATACATATACAAAATACTATTCAGATATACACACTAATGTAATCCTCTAATTTCTCACACTGTGAATGACTATGGAATACACTGTCACATAAGCCAAACACGGAGGAAGAAATACTACTGATCTCATGTATATGGGAAATCTTTAAAATTTCATTTAATATGAAATAAAAACAGAGGAATGATTATCAGAGAGTGAGATATCTAGGAGTGCCCAGTATAAGTGTTTGGTGGGAGTAATAATTTCTACTGTTTCCATGTACAAGATGGGTTTAAAATAATTAACAATAACACATTACCCCTTTCAAATAGAGAAGAATTTGAAAATATCTACTGCAAAGAAATGGTAACATTTTGTTTTCCTAGGTGTGCTTATTCCCTTGAGTTGACCACTACAAAATATATGTGTTAATTAAAATATTGCATTGTAGCTCAAAAGGGAACAAAATATTATAATTCAATAAAATACTAACAAATAAAAAGAAACAGTTTTTTTAATTATTATTAGTTATCAGTCATTTTATTACTGTGACAGCATCTGAAAGAAGCAACTTAAAAAAGAATTTATTTTGTCTTAGAGAGTTAGAGATCATAGTCTATCATGGTAGTTTGTCATGCCATCAGGAGATTGGTTATATTGCATCAAGAATCCGGAGCCAGAGAGAAAAAAAGTAGGTCACTGTAGGTGATGAACTCTTAAGGCCCGTCCAATGACTTGACTCACTTCCTCCAGAAATATTTGACTTTCAAAAGTTTCCACAATCTTCCAAAGCAAAGCCACCACCTAGAGACCTAGCATTCAAACATATGAGTCTATGATAGATACTTTACTTTAAAATCATGACGTTAATGCTTTGAAGAATTATGTGTATTTTATTGTCAGTATTAGTAAGCTATCAAATACTGAGTACATTAAGGAATTTTCCGTTGCTATAACAGCAAATCTAGGAAAGTTTTTAAAAGAAGTTTTGTTAAGCTCATGATTATTATACTTTCACTCCTAGATCAGGTACATCTATTATTTTGATTATTTATTGGGCACCTGGAGAAGATGAATTAGTGCACAGAAGCACAAACCTACAGACAATTTTAGTATAGAAGAAGCAGAAAATGCAAGTCATGATATGTATTAGATAGTCTCTGTTGATGATCTTCTGTAAGTCTGCATCTGCTAAAGCAGCGTTTTTCAACCCTGCTAATACCATAACCTTCATGCAATTCCTCATGTTGTGGTAACACCCAACTATAAAATTATTTTCATAGCTACCTCATAGCTGTAATTTTGCTACTGTAATGAATTATAATACAAATCTCTGTTTTTCATGGCCTTAGCATCGTGTGGGCCACAAAGGGGTCATGACCCACAGTTGAGAACCTCTGTTCTAAAGGGTCTGAGGAACTCCTCATTGCACCACCTAAGAGGTTAAGCTTTAGAATATGAACTTTACAGGAGCTTTAATGTGAACAATATCAAATATTTATAAGCAATTATTCTTAAAAATTGCTTGGGCATTTTATTAGTATCAAAATAAAAATAAAGAAATGGTGAGTAGCAACTTGGTTAATAACTTAAGCAAGGATTTAAATGGAGAAACCTTTTTATATTTACTAAATGTCGCTGTTCAAACTTTCTAATAGATGAAAAAATACTTGCATGGGTCTTCTCAGCTAAACAGGACACGCATTTTACTGTCAATTAGTATCAGTACTACTTTCTTTGTTGCAGAGAACAAATAACTGAAAAATTCTTTCATCTCATGGTTTTAGGGGGAAAGGAGTTCAGCATGGTGGGGAAAACATTGCTGGACGTGTTTGTAAGCAATGTCAAACAGTCATGCCCAAACGGAGGCTGATAATATTTAAATCCCTCTTGCCAGTAACCCATTTCCTCCAGATAGGATTCATCTTCTGAAGGTTCTGAAACTGCCCAAGATAGCACCACCAGCTGGGGACCAAATGCTTAAGCACATGAGCCTGGGTGGTTATTTTACATGCAAAATATATTTCCCCCTCTGTAGGCTTATGTCCACTTCATAATTTAAAATGCTTTTAGATTAACTTCAAAAGTCCATGTGGCCTCATAATTCAAATGGTTTTCACAAGTTCAAAGTTCAAAGTCTCTGCAAAGACTATAGGCAATGTATTAGCTGTTAGGCTTTATAAAAACTGAATCATAGTTACGCAAGCCCAATATACAATAGAATAAACATTATATTTGATTTTTTTCTTTTTGCTTTTTATTGGTTCTCTGTGAATTTCACATCACGTGCCCCAATTCCACTTATCTCTATGTCAACTCAATTTCTCTCCACCCTCTGACCTTGCAAATTTCCCACCAGAGAAAACAAACAATAAAAATAAACAAAAGAGAGAGAAATGACTTTAAAAGATCTCCCCGTGGAAGTTGCATTGTATCTTGGTGTATGGCAGGGTATACCATTTTCCCCTCAAAGCTTTACTCATTCTTTTTCTCTCACCTGAACCAACAGGGTCAGCTTTTCTACTTTGCTGAGGTGAGTCAGCTCTTCTGCTTCTGGCATCAGCATTCTCCCATGGGTCAGCACTCCTGTGCTCTCCTGTGCTCTCCTGTGCTCTCCTGTGCTCTCCTGTGCTCTCCTGTGCTCTCCTGTGCTCTCCTGTGCTCTCCTGTGCTCTCCTGCTCCCATGCTGCCAGGGCTAGCTCTCCTATACTGGCCAGGCAAGAGGTCTGGGTCAGCTCTCCTGTCTGCCACAGTCAATGAGGGATAGGGGGCATGGGATGAAATGAGGAGCAAGGCAGGGCCAGAATTGGCACAGTAAATAAACTTCAGGACAGTGCAAGACAAAAACCAGCAGAGCAAACACTAAGGCCTGAATCTCCATGTCCAGTTCCAGGAAGTTTACACAGCCTGAAGCATATGTGTTCTCTTAGCTGAGTTATTTCTACTCTGTGGAGCTTTACTCTGTGAACAAACCAAACATCTGGCATCATCTATATGTGAGATCTCATCTAGCTTTGCAGTCATGAGTTGCTAAGTCAAAAACAGAAAAGCACACGTGTCTTTGTACAGATTATTAACTAATAATAATTTCAAAAGTAGTATCTGTTTCATTGGCTAATGTACAATGCAATCCCAATTTCCATTGTTAAACACAGGTTTTTTAACACAATGTTAATTACTAACATTGACATCTAGGTCACATGACTCCTCACATCATAATTTATTTATGTATATATATATATATTTATGTATATATATATATTTATGTATGTATATATAAATATACATACATAAATATATATACACATATATATTTACACAATAAATATATATACACAAATATATATTTATGTATATGCATATAAATATACATATACATACATATATATATACATACATAAATATATATACATATATTTATATATATATACATAGGATACAGAATGACTTCAGAAGACTTAAAGACACTAAAGGAGAGGTAAAAGACTCAAGGAGCCTTTAATATAAGCAAATAAGAGGGATGAGACAGACATAAATATAGCTACTACAGGGATCCTGCGGGAGAGACTGGCAGTCTGGAAATAGGGTGATGGTGTTGAGTTAAGGTACCTTAAGTTAAGTAAGATGTAAGACCATGATGATGATACAGATGAAGTATAGAACTTCAGGACCTTGGAGGAAAATTATTTACAAAGTCAGATTGAACTTTTTCTGAGCCTTGAATAAAGCTAACATATAATATTTATATAAGAAAAGCAAATACTTTGTGAGACAATCAAAAGCCATGTCTAGGCAAGTGTGCAGATTAGAAAACCCCAATAATGTTTTTTTTGGGGGGGATGCTTCCTCTCAAACAGGTGTGTTGAAAACTTGGACAAACTTACTCTTTTTTTATGTAAGAGTCATAAGATGCAGACTGGATGTTATAATTTGAACAGGTACAAGAGTTTACACGGTGCTTGAAAAATCTCAAGTTAGCTTATACACTTTTTTTTCTTCACAGTTAGAGTAGAACTGGAAGTTCTGAATCAGGAGTGTAAATGTTTTGCAGTGTAACAGAAAATTGAGAAACAGTAAAGAAATACAGATTAATCACTCAGGACTCCATTAACACATCACAAACAAATTACCATTACACAATGTGTCCTGGGTCATTTATTTAGGATCTAATGCCTGCTAGTTCAGAAAACTAAAAGAGAAAATTCATCTCGAAATGTATAAGAAGGCCCTATGTTCACTAAATTATTCAAAGAAACATCAGATAAATGCAGACTCAATGGACAGGACAACTGAGTAGAATAGTGCAAGCTTCCTCATAGTGCAATTGTTGAAATAGACCTTCACATAGATTCATTTCATCATTAATTTATTCAGTGAGTAAATATTGAGTACTCGCCATAATGATTCAATGACACAATTAGTGGCATTTGGGTGGTAGTCCTCCCAATCAATAATGATTAAGTTGTCAGGTTAGTGTTAAGGTTAAATGCCTACAGACCCTTTTAGACTATCAGCTCACAACACCTAAGTCCTTGTCATATTCTCACCCCATTATATATGACTTGCTTTGTAAATTAAAATATACAAACTATATTCTGTGCCATCAAAAATTGACTAGAAAAAAGCATATTATTAAAGAGAGATATTTTATCCTTAGTGGATCATTCTGACTATTCATTTACGTGCCCTTTAGGCATGTTCTTAAAATTCTGTTGGCCTATACCAGTAAGTAAGTGACTTTTGATTGTCAATATTTGATGTCTACCATAATAATATCATAGAAGGGAGATTATGAGTATTGTTTTTTAATGTGTGAGTTATAATTAGTTAATGTATGTGGTTTATATATTTTGGGATGGCTTTCAGTATAAATATTTTATATGAAAGAGGTAGTAATTGTAGTTAAATACTTTAATATATGGAAATATTCATACTAGTTTATTTCTTATTTTAAAACACTCCTTTATTTATGCATTTTACCTTTATTGTAAATCATGAAACAAAATTACCTCAGGATATCTTTCTGTTGACATAGTACTCAAAAAGTACATTAAAGAAACACCTTTTGTTTTGTTTAGTGCTCCAACTTGAGATTAGCTCTGTATTTGAAAGATTATATATATATTATTTTCTTCCTATGC
This sequence comes from Arvicanthis niloticus, assembly GCF_011762505.2. Taxonomy (NCBI): domain Eukaryota; kingdom Metazoa; phylum Chordata; class Mammalia; order Rodentia; family Muridae; genus Arvicanthis; species Arvicanthis niloticus. The sequence goes on from NC_133437.1 coordinate 8,164,373, forward strand.
ATGCATGTACAAACATACATGTATATAGATAGACGTTAGTAAAAAACTTGTCACACATATGATTTGACACCTAGAGCTACACAACTCAACATTCTAGATAAATTCTCTCCTGATGAACAAATTTCAGGTCCTGAGCAAATCCTCTTTTACAATTAAAATATATTTATTGAGTGTGTGTGTTGTATTTGAGTATAGTGTAGTTTTGGACCTAGCAAAGCCTGTTTGTGTGCATCAGAACAGTCTGTGGATGTTTGTTCTATCATTCCACCAAATGAGTCCTGGGTATTGAATCAGGTTATTTGACTTCATAGCAGTTTTACTAGCACCCAATTTTTTTTACATACTTTACTATCTATTATCACTTCCCAATTGGGTAAAACACCATGTTTTTTTCATTTCTTTGAGTTTCCCTTTGTGTTTTAGTTCATGCTTTTGAAGAAAAGAAAGTTCCACAGCCATGGTCATTTTTTTTTTTTTTGCAGTATTTAGTAACTTTGAAGAGACAGAATAAACAAAATTACCTTCATGCAATATGGCACAACCAGAGCCCAGTTATCCTACTATAGAAAGACCTGATTATCCTAATATGGCAAAAGTACAAAAATATCATCTTAAATCTAATCTTACAAAGATGATAGAGGTCTTTAAAGAGAAAATTAATACATCTCTTAAATAAATATAAGAAAATACAAACAGGTAACAAAAATGAATAAAACTGTTCAAGAACTGAAAATAAAAATAGAAATAATAAAGAAAATAAATTTGGGGGGAATCCTGGAGATTAAAAACATAAGTAAGAAAACAAGAACTATGGAGACAAGCATCATCATCAGGATATAAGCAATGAAAGGCAGAACCTCAGACACAGAAGATATGATTGAAGAAATCAGGACACTCATTTAAAAAAAGGAGGGGGGGGATTTAAAAAGTTCCTGACATAGAACATCCAAAAACTAGGACACCATAAAAATACTAAACTAAAAAATAATAGGAATAGAAGAAAGAAACAGAAGATTCCCAGCTCCAAGTTTCAGAAAATATTTTCAAAAAAAATCATAGGAGAAAAAAATTTTCATTCTAAAGAGAGTTGCTTATAAACATTATAAGTAGCTTGCAGAACACCAGATAGATAGCACCAGAAAAGAAAGTCCTCTAGCCATATAATAACCAAAACTCTATATACACAGAAGAAAAGAAGAATATTAAAATCTTCAAGGAAAAAAGGACAAGTAACATATGAAGGCAGACCATCAGAATTACAACCCAATTCTCAAGAGACAGTCTAAAAGCCAGAAGGGCCTGGGCAGATATATTACAGCCTCTAAGAGAGTACATATGCATTCCAAGACCTATATATCCAGAACTTTTAAATACCATAGATGGAAAAAACAAAATATCTTGTGAAAAAATTTAAACAAACTCACAGACCACATGAAGCTCATGAATAATGAAGACCAAGTGTGGGTGCATTGGTCCTTCTTAGAAGGAGTAACAAAATACTCAAGGGAGCAAATATGGATACAAAGTGTAGGACAGAAACTGAAAGAAAGACTGTCTAGAGACCATTCCACCTGGGTATCCATCCCATATGCAGTCACCAAAGGTAGATGATGTGGATGTCAGAGAGTGCATGCTAATAGGAGCCTGATATAGCTGTCTCCTTAGAGGTCTGCAAGAGTCTGACATAGTCAGAGGCAGATGTTCACAGCTAACCACTGAACTGATCAAAAGGTTCCCAATGGAGGAGTTAGAGAGAAGACTGAAGGAGCTGAAAGTATTTATGGCCCTATGAGGAGAGCAACAGTACCAACCAACCAGAGCTCCCAGAGTCTAAACCACCAGCTTGGGAGAACATAGGGAGGGACCCATGGCTCCAGCTGTATATGTAGGGGAGGATGACCTTGTCAGGCATAGATGAGAGAGGAGATCCTTGGTCCTATGAGGGCTGTATGCTGAGTGTGGGGAAATTCAAGGGTGGGGAGGTGGGAGTGGGAGGGTAGGTGGGGGCACATCCTCATAGAAACAGAAGGAGATTGGATGGAATGGGGGGTTCCTGGGTTGGGGGAGAAAATGGTGGAAGTGGATAACATCAGAAATGTAAATAAAATATCCAATAAAAAAATAAAAATTAAAGAAAAAAAAGAATTGGAAAAAATAAAAAATAAAGTCCAAGTGGTCAAATACCTCAACCTAAAACCTACATTAAATCTAATATAAGAGAAAGTGGGGTATAGCCTTGAACACATTGGCATATGAGACAACTTCTTGAAGAGAGCACTAACATCTCAGGCACCAATATCAACAACTAATAAATGGGATCTCATGAAACTAACAAGGCTAAGGACATCAGAAATAGGACAAAACCACAGCTTACAGAATGGGAAAAATTCTTCACTAACCCTACATTTGACAGAGGGCTGATATATAAAATATATAATCAAGAAGTTAGACACCAAGAAACAAAACAACCCAATAAAATTGGGGTAAAGGGAAAAAGAGAATTCTTTTTTTCCATGTTTTTATTGGATATTTTATTTACACTTCAGATGCCATCCCCTTTCCCCATTCCCCCACCCCTTAGAAAACCCTTATCCCATGCCCCCTTTTCCTTTTTGCACTTATACATTTTTAAAAAAATGTTAATCAGAGGCTTTATAAGTTTGGTATTGCTCAATCAAAGGTGTAACCCATTACCCAATCTAGATATATCTACTATCTTTGACTGGTGAAGATACGTGAACATCTGCCTCCCTGTCTCCCCCTCTTTCTCTCTCTCATCACCTAGCTTCTCCTCTCCTTCTTCTCCTTACTCCTTCTCTTCTTCTCAGTACTCCTCCCACCTTAGTTCCTCCTACATATCACCCTTCCTGTTAAAATGAAACGAAAAAGAGAATTCTTAACAGAGGAATCTTGCATGGTTGAGAAGCACTTAAAATGTTCAATGTCCTTAGTCATCAGGGGGATGTAAATTGAAATGAGTCTGAGATTCCATCTTACACGTATTATCAGAGTGGCAAAGATAAAAATATTAAGCTATAGTTCATACTGATGAGGATGTGGAGCTAAGGATCACTCCTCAATTGCTAGAGGGAGTGCAAATTTGCACAATCACTTTGGAAATCAATTTTTCCATTTTTTTTTTAGAAAATTGGAAAGAATTCTACCTCAAAATCCAGCTATACCACTCCTGGGTATATGCCCAAAAGGTGATCCTCCATACCACAGGACATTTGCTCAACTATGGTTGTAGCAGCTTTTGTAATAGACAAACTGCAAACAACCTGGATGTCCCTCATCTGAACAATAGATAAAGAAAATGAGGTACATCTACAGAATGGAATATTATTCAGCTATTAAAAAGAAAAACATCATGACACTTGCAGGCAAATGGATGGAACTACAAAGTATCATGTTGAATGAGGTAATCAAGACACAGAAAGACACACATGGTATGTACTCACTTATAAGTGGGTATTCACCATAGAGTACTGGTTAACCAGGCTATAAGCCATAGGCTCAAAGAAACTAAACAACGAGGGCGTAAGGGAGGATTCTTGGATCTTACTGAGAAGCATAAAGAAATTAGATATTCAAGGAAGATGGAGGGAGGAGATTGAGTAGGGGAGTTTTGATGAGACTAGGAGGGATGTGATGAGGAAGAATGGAGGAAGTAACTGGAGAGAGATCTTAAACGGAGGTGGGAGAATCTCAGGGATGAGACAGAAACCTAGGACAAGAGACATTTCCAGGAATCTATAAGGTGACTCTAGCTAAAACATAGCAACAGGAGGTATGGAATCTGACATGACTACCTCCTATAACTAGGCCAGTCTTTCAATAAAGGAATGGGGTCACTAAACCACCCACAAAAACCTTTGACCCCAAATATGTTCCTTCTACAAGATGTGCAGGAATAAGATGAAGCAGAAATTATGGGAATGACCAACCAAAGACTGCCCCAACTTTGAGACCCATCCCACGAGAGAGAGCTAATCCAACACTGTTAAGAATATTCTGCTATATTTGCAGACAGGAGCTGAGCATAACTGTCACATGAGAGGCTTCACCAAGCAACATATAGAAACAGATGCAGAGACCCACAGTGGAATTATGCCAGAGCTTGGGGAATCTTGTGGAAAGTGATGAAGGATTGAAGAAGCCATAGGGGTCAAGAACACAAAAGAGAACACGCGAAAGAGACACGTGAGGCAGTGTTCTGGTGGTTACCACAGCGAGGCTTTATTCTTGTATCAGCAGAAGCGGAAAGACCCCAAGCCCGGAAAAGGCACTGCTATATGTACCCTAGAGTGGCGTGTTCACTTCTGATTGGCTGTTCACTCATTACCCATAATACGCCCCGGGATGGGCAGTGACTTTGGTGCACTTTTTGCCTTTTGCACCTGCGCAGTCAGTTGTTTACTAGTGGGAGGACAGGATGCCCTCGCCATCTTGTAATGGTGAATGCTATCACGCTCACCACGGCTCCTAACAAGAAAACATACAGAATCCATTTACCTCAACTCAAAGTGGCTTACAGAGACTGAACTACCAACCAAAAAGCATGCCTGGGACAGACTTAGGCCCCCTACACATAGGTAATAGATGTGCAGCTTGTGGAGCAGAGGTTATCTCTGACTCTGGTTTCTGCCTTTGGATCCCTTTCCCCTAACTGTGCTGCCTTGTCTAACCTCAACAGGAAATGTGCCTAGTTCTACTGCAACTTGATATGCCAAGTATGGACAATATCCATGTGAGGACTCCCCATCTCTGAAGAGAAATGGAAGGGGGGGCTGAGCAGAGGAAAAGGGAGACAAAAAAGACTGGAGGAGAGAAGGAAGAAAAGGCTTCTATAGGAAGTAAAGAAAATGAATAAATTGATTAATGAAAAAAAATAAGTCCCAAGCTTAGGGCAAACAAAGCAGTTATTTATACAATGGGATACTCTTTAGCACAGAAAAATTTTAAAATGATGCTAGAATAGATAAAAATTAAGTTAATGTTTTGAAAATTAGGACTGTGATTATTTACAGAAGTTGTGGATAAAATCCACAATGGATTGGAGTAACATACCAGTTTCTGTCTGTATTGCAGCTACTGGATGTATTCACATGACTTGTTTCAGAATATTCAAACTTATAATATGTTTAGATGTCACGTGTTTTAGACATTAATGAAAACTAGAGATCCAAACCAAAAAAAAGAGAGAAGCGGTTACATTGGAATTATAGCTTATTGTTTTGGCAGTAAATTTTGCTGAGTTTGCCTGTGGCAGCCTTTGGGCTGGCAATGTGGAAAATTGTTTCTGCTTCTTTGTAACACATCACAAAACACAGAGGTCATGGGCTTTAGTCCTTTGACGTTATCTGCTCACGCTCAAGCCTCACTTACTGTTCTACTCTCTCCGTTTTGTCATCTGCAAAGGTAAGGCAGCTTTTAAATCTCTATGTCAGACATAGTGCAGTGTTAGCCATAGAGGTGGAGAGGTCAGCATAGCTCAATGTCAGACATAGCCAGGGAGGTCAGCATACCATGGTATTGTTGTGTTGAGAGAGGTCAACAGAAGATGTCAGACACAATGGGAGTATTAGTGCAACTACATCTTTATCTGAAATGTTACTGTTTTTGCTCATTGATGTGTTTAAACACTTAAGGAACAGTTTCAGTTCCTTACATTTCCAGGAGACAATCCATTCTGGCAGTGATAGCATGGTGGCCCCAGAGAAAGAAGCATCTGTCACATTGCACAATAATTATGACTGAAGGAAATTAATATAGGTGTTATGTGTTTTCTTTTTTCTTCAGCCTGAGACTCAAGGCCATGGTACACTGCTGCTTCCATTCTGAGTGGGCCTTTTTCACACAAGAAAATGTTTCAGGAAACTTTGCTCAGTCACTCACAGGTGTGAGGCATGGTGATTCCCCTCAATTCATTCAGATACCTGCTAGAGTGAATTTTTAGCCTTATCCTAAATGATTCTGAAGACAAGAAATGTTCTTAAACACAAATAAAAAGACTGCTTTGTTTGTAAGCAGTGTGGTAAACCAAATCATAGAGCAATTCCAGAGGGAATTGTCAACAAGACAACAATGCAGGTAGAGTCTGCCTGAGTTTTGAACATTATCCACATATATCAACAAAAAATAATAAGTCGGGTAACCCTGAAGGTAGCACTTTCTATATAAAAGTTCTGGAAATTTTTGTTGATTTTAAAATAGAAAAGGATGAATAAACTGGCAACAAAAGTTATATTAAAAAAACCAACATGGTTATATACTTATTTAAACACTTAGAGAAAAGTGAAGTATAAATTTCAGGGATAATGTAGAATCAAATTTCAAAGAAAGTTCTATATTCTATTATTAGTCTCAGTTTATTGATGTTGAATTTCAGTAAGGGCTGGTGGTTTTTGTAAAAGACCATGTGTCATCCAGTCTTCTGGGGTTTGTCTGAGATCAAGCTAGGGAAGCATTAGTAGCCTGAGGAGAGAGGAATAGGCCAACCATTGCCAGGGGATGCTGGCCTGCTGGCTGGTGACAAAGAAAGCAGAGGCTCCTTCCATGGCCTTTGCAGGTGCTGACATCCACCTCTTTGTCTGCGGGTCTCATCCACTGCTGTCCACTGCAGCCTGCCCAGTGCGTTCATTGCCAGTTAGCTTTGTAACTACAGATCTGCTTCTTCAGCGCCAAAGTCACTCGTAGAAACAAAACTGTTCTTCAGTCACAATTGTTACAGCTTTCTGTTTCATGTCTCTGCGATTCAAAGGTTCTCCTCCTGACATTTGGTTACAGTTAGTCGTGTTACAAAAGTGCTTTCAAGTTTATCACTCTTTCCTCTCCCTCTAATCAGCTTCTGTAGCTTGTTAAAGTTTAAATGTCTCTATTCTGTATTTGAATTTTTGTCTTTCTGTTTACCAGTCCCATATCCACTCTGGAGTATTTTAAGAATACCCACCTCACCAGTTTTCCAAACCACTGTTTCCTCCCCTCTAACGTAACTTTCTTCAGTACTTGTAAGTTTGTAATTCTACTACACAGATGGGCTGGGCATTGTGACACCTTCGTTTTAAGTAAATAAACATGACTACGTAAGCAAAGGCCTTTGATTGCTCCTCTGTGCTTATAGATGAAATAAACACACTTGACAGTTGCTTAACTAACTTTTCTGGCTGCTTTTCTCTCTGAGGCTATATTAGCAATAACTTGAGTTTTCCATATTGGCCATGAAGTTTCACAACTTCACACTGTTATCAGTGTCTCACAAGATCTTCTACATCTGATACTTCCTTCTGAACAAACCGCGGCAAGTCTTAAGACATGCAGTAACCTCATTTTATATACTGAAACTTTCAAACCATTTTGCTTGCTCTATAAAATTTATATTAAAACGATTTTCACACTCACGTGATAGTATTCTTTAACACGAGAGCTTAGTAAGTGCTTGAGAAGTTCTCACAAAACAAAATTATTTAACTTAAATCATAAGATGGTGCTTAATTGACTGGAGAGATGTTAAAGCTGAAAATAACAAATAATATACTGAACTGATGCCGAGCCAAAGCTCTGTCCACTCTTCTACTGAAAATGAGGGAAACACTAGACTTACATTAGTCATCCTCTTCAGTCTACTGTGATTATACTATCTGTAAAATTAAATTATAGTTTGAATTCTCTTCTTACTCACTACACTTATTGAAATTCCTGTTAGAGACTGGATTTCTGCAGGAGGTAAGGAGTTAGAAAAGGAGTTGTTGTGTGTATGTGTCAAAACAGTTCTCATTTAAGAAACATTGCACATACAGCTACAAATTTGCTTATAATGTAGGAAAAAATAAGCACCTATCCAATAAAACATAAATACAGTGACAACTGTGGATACTGAACAATACCTCCCCAACACTGTGTGCAGCATGCAGTTGCACAATTACAACGAATGAGATCAGATGCTTCTTAAGCACCATAGGAATAGTCATGTGCTTCGTTAGTAAGAGAGACTTAGCTGGGATTACTGGATCTTTTAATGAAAATTTTTTTTGCCATGTTTAAAGACTGGCACGATTTTCTTCAGCTTGTGTTGCAAGCACAGTGTCAAATCTTTTTACAGTATGACAATTATCATTCTCTCACATAGAAACAGCCATTACTATCTGTCACGTGACTGCTCTGAGGCTAATGAAAATGCCTCAGATGTGTGGGTTGGAAAGAAATGACTATATTCCAAGGAAAGTAAATCTAAATAGTACAAATGCAGTGGGAGTGTTGCTAAATATTTCTGGAGACTCTTGAGGCAGTTTGGAAGAGAACGACCATTGAGTCACAATTGTTGTTTCTCTTTCTCCTAACTCTGGCAATTTAAAAATATCATACAATTAGACCCTTTGTTTTAAACTACCTGTATTTTTGAGGACATCTGTAGGGCTCTGCTTGCAAAGAGGTCACCAAGGAGTCAGTGCATTATCAGCTCAGTAGCCTACGTTTCCTACACAACCCATGTGGCTGGGGGAGCAGAGATTTTAGAAGAGCAACTATACGAAACATGAAATTCTACCACTGTGTTGAAACCCAACAACAGATTGCTTGTTATTGTGTTCAGCTTGAGTTTTTTCTTCTAGTCATTAAACCTCTGTTTCTCCTTAACAAACACAACAGCTGAGGGAGCTGCTGGTGTCTTGCAGGGCTGGTTGGGAGCTATAAGAGACTGAGGTAAAGGGAGGGGACAGAGTCTTAACTCTGAAGTTGTGCCTCCTGTCAGTCCTTTTAATGTACTCTTAACATCCACTCTTTTTAATAATCTTTTGTGTAGTAGATATAAATAAAGCATAAATATATGTCTGACTGCAATGAATTAGTTTCCTAACAGGTGAAGGAAACCTTGCCAGGATTCTGCAAGGATCTGGTCAATGGAGATAATGCGCTGCATTAGATCAGAGGCTGGCAGTTCACTGTTCTATGAATAGATATAGATTTAGCATTTATGGGAGGCTGTGAATAGGATGAAGCAAGGAGTAGCAGCCGGCTCTTCCTGGGCTTCATTTTACTTAGCTCTTTCACATAGCATCAGTTACTCTCCTGGTAAAACTAATAAGATGTGTGCTCAGATATCAAAATCTTTATGGCTTTTGTTACAAATAGATATTTGTCTAAACCATTGTTAATACTATAGACAAATGATGGAAACCGTCAAGAGTTCTATTTTCATCTTGCATATTTAATTGTTGAAAAATATTGCCGTTGAGATGTGTATCCTGGTCTTACGTGACAACTACCCTCTAGTTTAGTTTTCAAAAGGTCTTAACCTCCACAATTTGCAGCATTACAGTACCCATGATCATCATATTTTCTTTTGATTCTGAGATTTTATGAAAAATAATAACAACAAACCAACATTTTGTTAATGATATTATATTGTTAGCTTGAATTGGTTCTGTAAGACATTCAGACCTGTTTAACATTACTTTACATTTACTAATGATTATTTTACAGTATTTGATTTTAATCAAGCATCTTCATTGATCATTTTAAAACTATATTTTAGATTAAAATATAATTATAGCATTTCCCCTCTTCCTTTCTTATTTTTAAACAGTGTCAGGTCTGCTCCCTTTCTTTCAAATCAATTACTTCTTTTTCCTTTTTATTATTGTTACACACACATGTACACACACACATGTATGTACATGCACGCACACATGTACACATACACATAAACATGATGTGTCCATTTTTGTGGATTGCTTATATATAACTTCAGTAATGACTACTTTTTATTATATAACAAATAGGATGCTCATCTCTGGGGTAAAAGAAGATAATTCCTCTCTTAGCAGTCATTAGCTATCTGTAGTTTTTGTCTATGGGTAAGATGCAGTGAAATGTGCCCCCTTCCACATTAACATGTCTATTGGCATGGTCGAGGAGACACAATATCCTGGGAAACTTCCTGGTCCTTTGGCTCTTACACTTTTTTCACTTCTTCTTCCAGAATATTCTGTGGGTATTAGGTACAGGAGTTGTGTTGTAAATAATTTTGTTGCAAATATCAACATAAAACTCACCGAGTCATTTTTAATGAAATCAAGATTTTTTTTAAAAATCTCATTCAAAGTTTCACATGCTAATGTCGTGCTGGCTTTCTTGCTGTTAGAGATGTGAGGTCATGTAGAGCATAACATGAACAAAATACAGGGCTGGTGCTTATGCCTCCTGCTTTTTCTTCTTCTTATAAGTCCAGCAAAATTCAACCATGGTGACTGTGTTCTAATGACTTTAATCTTAATCACTTTCTCCAAGGCCTCCCTCTAAAGCTTTCCTACTCCCTCACAGTAGAGAGTAAATCACGACGCATAAATCTTAGAGCTCATGTTCAAAATCTATTCGAGCAGTAGCACCAAGTTTAAAATTTATTATTATAAAGGGTTTTGTTTTGTATCTTTGTGTTGGAAATCTGTATCTGATTAGAATCTTTTTCATCCTAAATGGTTATTAGTTTTATTGTTTTCTCTGACCCAAGGTCTGAATATTGGTGCTACATTTGTGTTTGGAGAGTTTCTCAGTAACTAGTCAAAATACAGCCCCATAAAATTAGCTACAGCTTCATTCTGTTCTTCTATTATTTTTATTCTTAGTCCATCTTGGTTTTCTAGAATTTAATGCTCTATGGTAAGTGGAAATTAATGGATACGGAAAGAATAGAGCATGTGAGTTTATGAGAAGTCTCCTTTTCTTTTTGTTTCTAATAAAAGCCCTGAAATATAAGTCCTGCAAATGGCAATGGCAAAAATATTGCTCAAGATTAATATATTTTCTAGATATTTAAAGATATGATCACTTTAAAATAGTTTGTTATTTCTAAACAGATACATGATAGAAAAGATGTTATAAATATAATATTGATTATTATGTATTTAAACATTAAGGTTGGAAGAAAATTCATATATTTTGTTTGCTCAACAGTTTTGGACTCGTGTGTGTCATCCTCATTTTCACAGGTTATCAGTGAAAATAATGTAGTAGAAATTTATTTAGTCTGTAAATACTTGCATACTGTCGACTCTGTGCAATGTAAATGTGTTTCCTGAGGTCAGAAAGCATATGGTATAGAAGCTGGAAGTAGAAAAAGAAATACACAGAAAGAGGGACGGGATGATTTTAAAGCTGGAAGTACTGTGGAAACAAGGACAGGTTAATACTATAAGAAGTACAGAAACACATATGCTTAGGCGGTAAGAGATATGTCTTGGGAGGTGATCTTGTCACAGAGGATTCTAAATCAAAAGCCAGCCAAGTACAGCAAACTAAAAGCAGTTGGAAAAGATCAGCTAACAATGGCAGCATGGCCCGAGGGCTGTGTCTTAGGGCTGTAAGGAATGAGATAGGGACACTACCTCATAGCCAGGATGTCACCTTAGGTTATATACATAAACCAAGTCTATTTTAAAACACAATGGATCCAGCTATGGTGCTGTATGCTTCTGGTCCTAGCTTTTTAAAATGGTAAAGCAGGAGAATCATATGTTTACAGTCAATGGAGACAACATCTGGGGATTCTAGAAAAATAAAAAGAAAAATACTAGGGCGGAAGAGATGACTTGTTAGTTAAAAGTGCTACATATGCAACTGTATGGATTCCAGCACCCACGTGACAGGGTAAAAATGGACATGAATAGAATTTGTAAGGATGAAAAACTGAGGCTTGAGAGATAGAGAGACAAACAGACATGCACACATGCACAGACTCAGAGAGAGAGAGAGAGAGAGAGAGAGAGAGAGAGAGAGAGAGAGAGAGATCGAGAGCTTAAAAACTATAGTAGAAATTGAGAGAGGAGAACACTCCATTCTTCTATCACATGTGGCCTTCATACACATGTGCACATATATATCACATACGTATGACTCACAAAGCAGGTAAAATATTGATTTAGAAAACATCGGATAGCTATCACAGGGTCATTAGTTTTAGAAGAGTAAAAATCCTATGATAAGACTCTTGTCAATGTTGGACGTGAACATGAAATCATATGAATGAGTACTTGAGATATCAGAATTAAGGAGATTCAGCGGGAAATTGACAGGATTTATGTTTGATCAAACTCTAATAGTGGCTTTTCACTAATTCAAGTAAACATAGACAAAACGTAGGTCCCACCACCCTCTCTCTTCTTCATAATAGATGTGCTTAATACGTCCTCTACTGTGTTAAAAACCATGTCAGACAGCACTGTAAGTTTCGATCCTAAATGTCTATTACAGTGTACAAAATCATAGTCATTGTTCTTAACTCACCAACAGTTTTGCTTTTGCTATTGATTCACTTCTAATGTTAATATTCATTTTTCTTCCATTTCACTACCTGTTTATCTGAAGAACTCCATCATTATCTTAAGGCAAGTACGGGGACAAATTCTTATTTGAATTATTTATTTCATGTATTATTTATGTTCATACCTAAAGGCTGTTTAAATTGTATAAATCTCGTAATGACTGAATTTTTGTTTACTTGTCTGTTTAGTTTCTGTGTCAGAGTGGGGTTATTTGACCCCCATTTGCTTTACTTTTGTCAATCGAAAGACTTCGAGTCGCTTCCTTCTGGTTTCTGAGGTCATGTTGACATATTTTCTCATTCAAGTCCTTTCATATATACTAAAAATGTATTGTTTTTCTTTATCTGTTTTCAAGTGATTGATTGGGATGATATAAATTTGGGGGATGTATCTTGTCTGTGTTTCACTTAACTTCTTAAATACATGAATATTTGTCTTTCAACCATTACTTTGGTAAGTCTTTTCTCAGCTATGCATTTTCATAGTTGTGCCAACCCTGACCAGCAGGAATTAAGACACAGAACAACCGGTTCCTTCTCACAGCAGTTTACTCAGGATGCTTAGCAGTTGGTAGTCAAGATGGCGAGCCCGTGAGCCCTTCCCCGGGTGCAGCTTATAAACCCTGCCAGAAGCCTATGAACTCATGCCACATATCATCTCTCCATAGGCTTGTGACACTTGCGTAAGATCAGGCCACCTTGAAGCACAGCCTTCACACCTAATAAAGACTTGTTTATCACTCAGCGCTCGGGTGGCCATCGCCATCTTGGGGTGAGGTTCTTATGGCGCCTAACACATAGTCTGTTTTATTTTTTTTAAACTCTGGAGCTAGACAAGCTGGAATTCTGCTATGTTACATTAGTTTTCTTGTGTTATACCCACTTTTAATGCAAGCTATGGTTTCTGTTTATTCAAGTTGAACAGTTTCTAAGCTTGTATCTTTGGGTTGATCTTTATTCTCATATGTTTTTCCAATTGAGTAAATCCATCAATGAGTATTTTTTAAATTTTAAAATTTAAAAAATAACTTTTAAATTTTAGGATGTGTAGATTTCTTTATATTAACATATTCTATTTGTTTAGAGGTTTTTTGGCTTTACTATGGTTTTAGCTAATGTTCTATTGCTATGAAGAAATACTATGATAAAGGCAAGTTTTAAAAAGAATTTAAGTGGAGATCGCTTATATTATCAGAGGATGCATTCATGATCGTCATATTGGAGATACAGAGGCAGGCAGGCATGGTACTAGGGCTGTAGCTGAGAGCTTACATCTGATATTCAGTATAGATTGGCATGGGATTTTAAAGTCTCAAAGCTCATCCCAGTGACACATCTCCAAAAACAATATACTATCTCATCCTTCCCAAACAGTTCCACTAACTAGAGACCAAACATTTAAACATGTGAGACTATATGGACCATTCTCAGTCAAGCCACATTCAAACATGAGACATAGGGGCCATTCTCATTCAAAACATGAGGGTATGTCTGCCATTATTTACTGAAGTATTTTTAAGAACTTTAAAAAACTTTACAAATCAGCCCAATCTATCCATTAACTTGACATTTCCATTGGTTGACTGTCATTTCTCATTCAGGTTGGGATTTCCTTAATTTTAGGTATAATCAGTGATTTCCCTCTGCATTCTTGACAATTGTAGAACCATATAAGATCACAGATGCCATTTATCATGTTAAATTTCAGGAAATCACCCTATTGATGTGGATCATGGAGATCCAAAAGAAGGACTTTTTGACACTATCCTTGCAACTCCTTTCACTTTCAACTAACCTTTCACTGTATTGGTAATGGAAGAAGTGAAATCTTTGCTGTCACAGCATGTCTGAGAACAGAAATGCAAGGGAGTTTATTTTAAGTTTCCTATGGTGGCTACAGTCAGTCATAGCCTACAGAGTATATTTCAGGTAGAGATAAAAATTACCATAGTTGTTTAAAGTGTTATAGAATTGTATGGTTTTCATTATAAGCAGATATAAAACTGGTAAAGTCAATTAGAGTTGAATTGCATTGCTTTCAAGAACTATAAACAAATATTGGAAAGGGGTAATAGTTACATGAAAGTTTTCTTAATAGAACGAGTTATATAAGGCTCATCTCTCTTTTCCTATATTAATATAAGGGATTCTACAAATTTCCTTGTGAATGTGTGCTTCCATATGTAGTTTCTAAAAAGTGCTTTGTTAGAAGTTATTTCAGACAGGAATCTACATTTTAGGCTAGAGCAAGGAAATAGGCTTCAGACATAAGAAAGACATTGAGCTAGGACAGGGAAGTAGGCTCAGATACTTTGGTCATCCTGATAAGCCCCTAGAAACAGTGATCATGGGAGTGTTCATGAATTGGGCTTAGCGCCTTGCTTTTTCTTTGACTATTTGTGTTTATTGTATCGCTTGTTTCTTGACTATTTGCATCTATTGTATTCTTAGACCCTCAACCTAGAACTGACCTTAATACATGCATGCAATCAAAATGGTATAAACACATAAAGAAAGAAGTGGCATAGGATAGGGAATTCTAGGGAGGGGAAATGGGGAAAGGGAATGTCATCTGTATTGTAAATAAATAAAATATCCAATAAAAAAAGTAAAAAAAAAATAGTGCTTTGTTGGGGAAAAACAAATATTTTTCTGAAATAGAATATTGCTGCTAAATATTCATAGAATTCAAACTACATAATTAGCATTACTATATTCTTTCACTGCACATTGTGTAAGACTAAATAGTCCCTTCTATAGATCTCAACTTCTTTTTGAACCTAGTGATATTCTATTTCTGTAGGTAGCATAAAGTGATGATATGTCCTGGGCTTTATGAGTAAAACCATCTTTGCCATCAGATACCTGGGGCTCTGTATTAACTAAAAACATATTGTTAATGCATTGCTTTCAGACAATTAAAAAGAGCAATGATAATATTACAGTAAATATGAGTAGTGTGCATTTTCAAAATTGCTACTGTTTAATGATTGCATTTTGCAAAAAATCCAGGAACTGTTTAGAAAGTATGTCAAATGTGAACTCTTGCGTAGTGTAGGTCTTCTGGAGTTGAGTGATGGTTAAACCATGCTCAGTGGTTGGTAGGCTAAGCAATGTAGTCTGGTTTCAAGCCCAAGAATACCTAGGCATAGTCCCAAGAGAAGTTTGTAATCAAATGCAGCTTGCAGAGAGAGTTTCAAATCGTACATGATTTTCATAATGAATGTTTTGGATTATCGCAGTATGTTTACCTCTGCTCATTTTCATCTACACGAAGGGGGAGATTTTAAAAATCCATGCCTTATAATTTTTATTTCAGTTACTTAAGGTATCCAGAATTTTCTTGCCAGAAGATACATGTAAAAATTAGGATCCATCTTGAAATTCAACTAAAGACTGCATCCTTAAGTTGTTACAAAAAATTGAGAGCTGAACATATTGTAATCCTCAGAGCTGTCCCTAGACAGACAATATTGCAGAAGTTTTTGCCCATGTGTCTTTGTTTTGCAAATGAATATGCAACATTACACTAGAGTAACAAAAAATTAATCTTGGAATCAGAAAGTCTAACAAATGTTGAGTTAAAAAACAAGTTAGTTAATCTCAGAGAAAGAATAAAAGAATAATCTACTAAATTTATTAATGTCTCAAATAACATAATGATTTTTTCCAATCACTGTCAAGGGAAAGGGGGAACAGGAAATTGCACATAGAATTGAAGAACCTTTTAAAAGAATATCTAGGGACATTCCTGTAAATATCTTATAATAAAGCTAAATTATTCAAACATTACTAAGAAGTGTATTCTTATAAAAGCACTAGCCAAATAGTCTATCTCATTTCAAAATAACAGGCAACAGAAAACTAAAATGTACTAGTATAACAATTATGTTTCAAAACACCTATGCTACTAAAATTGTTAGAATTTTAGTATAAAATCTTGAAGAAGTTTTTATGTAGTCTCATGGAGCTATCACAGTGGAAATGCCTCATGTAGAAAAGTTTGTTTGTGTCTTTTACTGAATCTATTTTTTCCTACAGTTTTACTTCCAACATCTTTTAATGTTTTTTCCTAATCATTTAAAGCATGTAATCATATTGTCATTAAATAAAAAAAAAAAAAAAAAAAAAAAAAAAACAAGATAGTGACTTTTGCCCATAGGTCAGACAATGAAGTGTGCTAGTGACTTAATGAAACTAATTTAATTCTTTAAGAAAATTCACTTTATAATCTGATCAATTTCATCAAATTATTTAATCATATCTCAGTTTGTTGCTTTTTATAAAATATTGCAAACATATTCAGTGAAAATTTTTTTTGGTGTATTAAAATTTTAGGTGGTAAAAATTTGACTATTTTACATTTCATCATTTTTTTTTTGACAATCTTGTAAGTAAATCCAAAATCCAAGTAAAAATGCATACATATCACATAGTTTTATTCTAAACTCCTCTCTAATGTGTTACAGTTTACTCTCTAATACAAAGTAGCCTGTTAGTATTGACTCAGGTGTGCTTATTAACACTTTCATATATGCTTGTGACTCAGGGAGGACACCTGAGGAACAAAGTCCCTTGGTTACAGATCTGTTGCATGTTAGTCTTTGTGAGTAGATGGCATATTCTAACCTTATTACCTCTGTATAATTCACTGGCTTTCTTATTTCATAATATATTTTAGGTTTTGATAATTTCCACTATTAATTATATGCTAGAATAATTTTGTGTATATAAGAAGTATTTTAAAACCAACTCAGAGTTATCACGATGAAATGCCCTGTGAATGGTTTTATAACTAAAGTCTTCCTAAATTTTAATTTATAAATATTTTATATATATATATATATATATATATATATATATATATATATATATATTGCTAAAACTTTTTATTCAATAAATATTAAGTTGAGGTGTATAAATTTACTCCTAATTTAAACTGATATACTTTATCTGAAAATCATTTTAAACTGGTTATTTTACTACTTACATGACAATTTTTATTTCTGTTGTTATTTTTATTTCCTATTTGGTGAACATTTGGTAAATGGCTTCTATGATGAGATGTTTGGATCCATGTACCTATGGGTCTTCAAACTACCTCCCTACCTTCCTCCCCATTATTTAGTCACCTATCTCTGGAAGAATCCATGAATGCTAGCCACTAATCCATTCTGTAAAACATTCATTTGCCATTAATAGGGAACTCACACTTTTAACTTTAATCTAAATTTCAACACAACATTTGGAGAAAAGTACAAATCTCATTTGGTCTGAAAATAAACACTCTATGAGCCAATTTTTTCTACTTTCTTTCTCTGGCAAACTATTTTGAGGCCAGACAACAGATTTCTCTTGAAGTTCTTTTTCATTTTAATATATCTGAATGCCAAGCTTCGTTTCCTGTAGAATGTACCTAGATAATTAACACAAC
Source organism: Arvicanthis niloticus (assembly GCF_011762505.2). Lineage (NCBI taxonomy): Eukaryota > Metazoa > Chordata > Mammalia > Rodentia > Muridae > Arvicanthis > Arvicanthis niloticus. The sequence goes on from NC_133437.1 coordinate 8,182,123, forward strand.
CCACTGACTGCATGGTGGCCTTTTTGTATAGACTAGTAAAGACCCTCTTTCATTTTTCTGATCTTTCCTCAAAATCAAAGTGACTTTTGCTTCAAATAACATATCCTGTGTAGGCTGAGAGAGTTAGTTGATTTCACAGAAAGTGTTGCCACTTAACTGAGAAAGTACAAAATTTGATCAAGAATTTGCAACAAAATATAATTCTTATTTAATTATTAATCAATGTATAGCCTTTAAATTTCTCAAATATAAAATTTTCTTTTAAAAAAGCACAATAAAACATTTTCTTTGTTGCAGTTATTTCTTGAGTCTATACAGAGAGAAAAAAATAGATTTACACTAAAGAGATTTTTAGCAAACTTTTACAATCATATATTCAAAAGAGAATATTATACACAATTAGAGGCAAAGTAGAAACTAAGAAATCAAGTCTTCTCAAAATGAGCAGAAAAAACTCTCAAAAACAACCCTGAGGTAGAGTGGTGACAGAGGTGAGATTTGAGATCAAGCAATTGATCACGGAAAAATAGCAAGGAAGACTTCAGGGTAAGTGCTGTGCACTATGTGTTTAAGGAAATAAATTCAGAATGGAAGAGTTAGAGTACCAGAAAGCAATAAAAAAAAAGAAAGTCCTTAAGCATATGAAATTGACTATTAACATATTGGACTTCTAAGCAGATTTATTAAGTGAGATGATCTGGAGCTAAGAGAAAACACCCTGCAAACACAGCCATGTGAATGAACAAAGCAAAAAAATGGGCAAAGCTGAGAAAAGCTATAGAAGAGTAAGAGTGGCGATAATCCATTTCACAGCCAGATCTAGAATACAGTGTGGTGTTTCCATCTCACATGCTGTAAATATTAAAATACACGTTAAATGGGTACTGCTTCTTTTTCTCTTGACATGACAATTGGAGCCCGAAACTGACTGATAACATTTCACCTACACAGAGAAGTAGCTTGAGATTATAAACCCTCAAAACTTATCCCTCATGACATGTCTCCACCAGCAAGGCTGCATCTCCTGCCAACAAGGAACCATGTATTCAAGTACATGAGCATCTGGGGATGGATTTTTCTTTTAAACCACCACATAATGTAACTACTTGAGGTTATATGGGACATGGAAGAATAGCTGAGAATGAATTGAAATTTAGTAAGTAGCTGACACTGTTAGAAATAAAATAGATTTAGCTAAGATCATTATCCAAAAACTACGAATAAAAGTAAGCTACTAGACACATGAAAAGATAAACGTTTCTGTTGAGAGACGAGACCTGAGCATATGGATAGGGATCTGATTTTTATAATAAACTTTCTAGAAGTATTTTGCTTTTAAAAGTCTTTTTTACCTTGTAGAGTTGTTAAAATTAAAACCATTTAAAAGAAGTGTTGACGCTGATCAAAATAACAACGAAACCCTCCCAAAAATTAACCACAAAATTGGAAGATATTTGTAAGGCTCATAGTTTATGAAACAAAAAGGCCCAAACAACTGGCAGATTCATCTAGATTTCTCTTTCCTTCTCAAAGTTTTTAGTTTGATATCTGCTCAGGTGTTTGAGAGATGGCTTAGAGGTGCAGAGTGCTGGCTGGCTTTCCAAAGAACCTGAATTTTATCAGCACACCCATGAAGTCATTCACAAATTTCTGTAACTTCAGTTCTGTGGGATCTGACATCATCTTCTGACCTCCAATGACACTAGCCATGCCTGTGGTGAACAGACACATATGTATAGGCAAAACACCTATATACATATAAATATATCCACATCTATATCTTTATATCTATATTGTTATCTATATCTATATCCATATCTAGATTCATATTCACATCTATATCTTTGATATCTCCTTTACCATATTTAAAATTAGACAGTACATTATAGTCTTTTTAATGTTATTATTTAGCTTCAATATTCACCACAAGATTAACATGTGTTCTTTTAAATTGTATTGGCTGTTTAGAGGGAAAGAAGTATAAATGAATAATACAGATATCAGACAAGTTCAAGATACAAAACTAACACATATAAAAGAAATAAAGGGTATTAACTACAAGTATTTAGAAGATTAGAAAAATAATGAACAGAAGCAATGAAATTTGATCAAAATTATTTAATTAATAATTTGGATGATATGAGGAATTTTATTCCAGCAACATGGCTGCTCTGGCAAGAGATCCCATCCAAAGTCTCTTTTACATCTGTGTGATCCTTCTGACTAGAATATAGACATGTCATTAGTACCCACCTTTAATCTCAAACAATGAAGGTAAAGTAAGTTTGTAGAAGGAAGCAGCCATGATTGAAAGTGTTGTCTAATTGAAGAGCAGACAAAGTGACAAATCAGAGAAAGATTTGACTGAATGTTTCAGAGATAGGATATGCCTAACTACATAAGAGAACAGCACAGGGAAGAAAAGTTACCTAACAGAGCAGCAAAGTGAGGTAGAACAGAGCACAGTTCTGTGAGTATAGTTCAGTTGAGTTCAGGCAATATAGCGGTGTTCAGTTAAGTTTAGTTCAGTGTAGTTTGGTGCAGCTTAGTTGAATTCAGTTGAGTTCCATTCAGTTAGTACAGTCAATGTAGTCAGTGCAGTTTGACTCATTCAGAGGCAGTTTAAGCCAGAGGATAAGAAGGAGCCAGAAAATTAGAACAAATTGCTAGAGTTAGTTTGACGCCAAGCAGAACAAATCAGTGAGAAGCTGAGACAGGCCAGTTTGAATCAATCAACTTAGAGAGGAGCTTGGGCTAGAACAGCTGAGATAAACCACCAAGCTAGAGTTCAGAAGAACTGGATGAGATGAGCTTAGTCAGCAGTAAGTCTCCAAGACAACAATTACATTTGGTTAGTAAAAGTTACTTTGACAGGGTGTTCTATAAGGCACAAGTTGCATATGCTTGTCCTATGAAGTTTTTTTTTGACTTTCTGTATGAGAGCTTTAATCCCACACTCAAATTGTACACTAAGTTTGGAAACTAAAGTAAAAAGGAAAAGTTTGTGCAGTTTATAAAGAAAATAGATGTTTGGGGAAGAGCTGTCGTTGAACTGAAACTGGAAGGTGGGGTTATTTGTCTGGTGAGGGGGTAGAGGGGCTCACATGTTGAAATGTGTCACATGGCTAGAACTCATCTTGATGCAGTAGAGATACAGACTGACAAGCCATGGAAAACTAAATGATCCGAATGGGGACATGACAGAGACGTAACTAAACCATTGAGGACTGCATATTTTGCTATAATATATACCCAAGTTCATGTTAGGATTTGAAAAACAGAAAAGCTGGGCATCAGTCCATTGGTAATCAGATCAGCCAGGGAATGATTCTATGAATACACTAATGAAGTCTTCATTAGGGTGGAGCTGAAGGGATGGGTACAAAAAGCACTGAACATTCATTATATTCGATCAGATTTTGTTTACAAGCTTTATTCAGAGTGAAGACTACATGTCAACCAAATTGGGAAATTTCAGAAGCAAAGTTTGGAGGAAGACTTTAAAAAGAAGTGAGAATTCTTGTAGTCATTTAATACTTTGATGAATGTGTCTCATCTATCCCCTGTAGTTTGGGACTAGAAAAGTTAGTGGATAAGTCATCTTTCTTTTTTTTCTTTCTGTTCTTTTCTTTTTTAGTTTGTTTGCTTATTTATATACCAAACACTCTCCCCCCTTCACTGAGCCCAGGCAGGGCAGCCATGAAGCCTGAGCTCGTTGTATGCTGCATATTTGCAGGGTCAAGTCATTCCAGCCTCTGTCTGTTTTATTTGATTGGTGGCTCAGATTCTGAGAGCTCCCAGAAGTCCAGCTTTGTTGACTCTGTTGGTCTCTCCGTAGGGTTCCTATCTATTTCTGGAACTTCAATCTTTCCCCCACCTTTTTAAATAAGTGTTGATGACTGGCTGTGGGTATCTGCTTCTGATTCAGTCCATTGCTGGGCTGGGGTAGAGCCTTTCAGAGGACAGTTATGGGACAGGATTTGAGTTAGGCCAGATATTGGTTGGTCTTTCCTTCCATTTCTGCTACATCTTTACATTTCTTTAAGACAGGACAAATTTCAGGTTCCATGTCCCCACTCTTAAGGTCACCTGCATTGACTCCTAGGACCCTCTGTGATCCCAGATCTCTGGGACTTCATAGAGGTTCTCTCCTGATCAACACCCCAGGCAGCTGCAGATTTACATTAATCTTCTTGACCCTCTGGGCCTCTCTCCTGTCTCTCGTAGACTCAATTCTCCAGTCTCATTCTGCTTCTTCCTTCCTTTCCTATCCAGTTCTCTCTCCCCCTCTGCCTCCTAAGACTATTTTGTTTCCCTAAATGAGATTCAAGCATCTTTTCATAGGCTCCTTCTTGTTTAATTTCCTCGGGTCTCTAGGGATGTATTATGGGTATTCCGTGCTTTATGGCTAATATCCACTTATCAGTGAGTACATATTGTTCCTGTCATCCTTACTCAGGATGATATTTTCTAGCTTCATCCATTTGCCGGCAAAATTCATGATGCCATTGTTTTTAATAGCTATGTAGTATTCTACTGTGTAAATGGACTACATTTTCTGTATCCAGTCTTTGGCTCAGGGACATCTGCACTGTTTCCAGTTTCTACTATTACAAATAAAGTACTAGATTGCGTGTCCTTGTGGTAAGCTGGAACATCTTTTGGGTATATGTCCAGGAGTGGTATAGCTGAGTCTTAAGGTAGAACTATTCCCAATTTTCTGAGAAACTACCCAATTGATTTTGAGATTAGTTGCAGAAGTATGCATGCCCACCAGCAAAGAGCAAGTATTCCCCTTTCTCCACATCTTCTCCAGTATGTGCTGTTTCTTGAGTTTTTGATGTTAGATATTCTGATTGATGTAAGGTGGAATCTAATCTTTCTTGACCATATTTACTATTCACGATGTTATAAGGAAAAAATTGGGAACTCCACATGGTTTTAGTTATGAAGAACACTATAAAAACAATAAAATAAGAAAGATAGTACTCTATTGATGAAAAGTCATAACTACCTCTAGAATAAATGGCCACTGAAGTAGGCCAATCCACAAGACATTTCTCTTACTGCAGTTCTTCATGTGACTTTAATTTATATGTTTGTTTTATTGACATAGAACTAGCCAATTTTTCATTTGTTATGTAGTTTCATTAATCTCCGTGGATATTTTACTTTAATGGTACAAAAAATAAGTGCAATAAAGTGTTCCATATTCATTTGGTTCAGTAAATTTCTCATGTTTTTGTTGTTTAAAAATATTAAAACACATACTCTTTATGTGCTAGATCTAGAGGTTAATCAAGACAACACTAATTGACCCTCTTATGTCCTACAATTTAGGTAGTGGCAGACATGAGAACAGAATTCTCCTTACAATTTGAAATACTTCTATTATATCAATAAGCTTAAATGTGGCTTGCATCATGACACTTGACCTGGACAAAGGCAGAGTGAAGGCAGAGAGTAAGAGGGAGAGATGACAGCAGGAGTCTTTCTACCCAGCATCTGGATGCTGAACTCAAGGAAGAGTGTTGCTTGAACATTTCACTTGGATGTATAACATTTTAACTCACAGCATTGTTTCCACGCACTGGGACAGTTTATCTAAATGTACTTCATTCAGTAGAGCTCCAGACTATTTCCCCTCTTTTAACTAGATGAAATAATTACAGTTTCTTTTTTTCCTGAACAATAACAAATCAAGAAGACTTGTGGTTTCCTATTTATGTCTTTTGTGTATTTCTGGAAAGTATGAAACCAACTGCTGCTTACTCCTGCAGTAGCACATATTCATAATTTTATCCAAGGAATTGCTGATGTTTGACTAGCTTTTTCCTTTCGCACTTTACTTTCGCTAAGAAATATTCCAGAATATCATCATTAACTGGGGAAAGTTGCTGGATGCAGTCATTCTACAAACTTATAATACTAATAATTGGGAGTGTCATGGCATAGGGCACATGCCTTGTTAAGAAATAACTTCCCATTTTAAAAGTTTCAACAACCTTCCCTCTGACATGGCTCTTACTACCTAGCATGAGTAAAATAACTCAGAGAAGAATTAATGGGTAGTAATTATGTGCACACTTGGATAAACAGCAACTTTACAAAGTAGCAAACATTAACTTTGATGAACTATAAAAGTGTAAATTAACTTATTGGCCAATTTTTAACTGAGAATGACCACAGCAATTATCTGCAGAATATAGCTGAGACATTTCTTTGATTTGCCATAAATAAGTATGACAATAGTCCCTGAGGTGTTGGAATTTTACATATATGATTTTACTCAATTTTTTCTATCTCAATTATTTGTTGAGCAACTATAATATTTCCAATAATATATCATTCATATATATGTATGTGTATGTATATGTATGTATATATATATTCACACACATATACATGCATATATATACATACATATATGTATATGTGTATGTATGTACATATATGTGTGTGTGTGCATGTAAAGATCATTTTTCCTACTTTAATTTGTCTGAATTGATGTTTGTCTCTGTAAATTGTTGTTTATTCAAGTATGTAGATAGTACTATCATTTTTCATATATGTATATATTTATTATCTTATATATATTCATAAACACACACATATATACATACATATATATAAATACATATACATGCATATGTATGATATATGGCAAGGAATAATGCAAGTTCCTTCTTCATGAAGTGTACATCCTGAGTCATTGGTATGTTTACTCTAAGATAGTATCTATCACTTTGATATGATGGCTTAATTGAAAACAAGGACTCTTAGCTATATATGTATGGAAAGGAAAACACTGGGAATAAACACTCAAATGTTAATAAATTTATTTTGTAACAGTGGTATTATGGGTAATTTATTTTCCTATTATTTTTTCTGAGTAGAATAGGGAACATGGCCTTGGACTACCACGAAGTGAATGGAACTCATATTTATCTCTCAGAACTTGGAAGAGCATGGGCTGAAAAATGATCTTAATGTAATTCATGGATTAATGTTGTTTCAAAGGGTATTGGGAGTGGCTTGTGGTCAGAGCTAGATTAGGGTTCCAAGTTCATCTTTCACATTTCAGTTCTAAGGTATTTGATTAACAAGTGGGAAATCCAACAGCTTAGTAAATATTTAACACTTTCTATGAATTTTTGACAGTAATATATGCTCTAAATAAAGTCATTGAAGCCATAACTTGACCCTAACTAATGCAAAGCTATAGACAAGCTGTAGTCATCTTACTTAGCACAAATATAATTGTTTTTAATATTCAGGAAGTGCCTCAAATATACAAGGGTTGTTAAAATATAGTTTATGCTGTGTGTGACCTTTCTAAAACTCCAGGATATCTGACTTCCAAAACATACATGGTCTGAGAACTTGAAATAAGTGAATATATGTACCTGCTTATTTGACATTTTATTTATGTTTGAAAGTTTCTTCCAACATAACTGTCTTAAAACTGAACTCACCATGCCCTTCAAATCTGTTTTTATTTCACATGGTTTATTATCCCTGATATCAAAACATAAGGCATAGCATCATAGTGAGATCCTTTACCCTTTATTCTTAAAATTATTTAGTATTGTTAATAGTCTAAGAGGGATATTATATATTCAAACTTCTGTTACTCCAATATTTCATAATGCATATCTTGACAGAAGATTGGTGGCAAAACAGAGTCAACAAATCCCAGTAGCATCTAGCTCTCTACCACAGTGCCTCACTATTCAATTAAGGATTTTACCATATGACTCCAACCTCGGTTCTTTCATTGTTCCATGTGGGGAAGTTTCTTATAGTCTAGTAACCTGAGGTTATATTTCTTTTAAAATATCTAGATGTGCATATCTTAGTGATTGCTTTAGATTTTCTAAGTGGAAGTAGTACCTTCTACATGAAGCCTCCTATAGCCAACTAGAAATTGTTTACAATCTTTTGCACTCATGCCATGTATAAGTTTTACAGTTTACATGACACAGTTATGCATACTTATACTGTCTATACTCACATGTTGAACTGGTTTATCCAATAGTGGAGGGTATTGTTAGCCTTCAAAAATGTTGATTTCCCTTTAAGCAAAGACCTAATGCAGCTAATATTTGATATCTGTATACTGTCTGCAGTGCTCATAATAAGATTCCAGTAGTCATTTGTCAAAACAGTTGTATGAAATTACTATTTGGTATGATTTAGTCACTGAAAAATGTACTTTAGCTCAAGAAGTTAAGTCCTGAAATACATTTATTTCTTCACACTATCATCCATCCACACCTACAAAAAAATGAAAAAAAAAACCACATTTGCTTGGAAATTTATTTTGGTGAGGAAATCTAAAGAATTTATGGAATTTCAAGAGTGTTTTCTGATAGTGTTTTGTGAAAGTATTGGACAAATTATTCAATTGAAATTTTCTACACTAATTAATATGCAAAGATGGCTTATACAGAGATTAACCTATGAGTTTAAATGTAAGTTGCTTTCTCCGTTTTTTTAAGTAACTTACTCCCCATTGGATTCTAAAACAAAATAAGGTCAAAATCTCCAATTTACTGGGCGCTGTGTGTTAAGAAAAATACGTGACTGTAGTTGCTATTGTCTCAAGACTTAAATTTAATCCTCTGATGGACAGTCACTTTAAAATTTAAATGGACTTTTGGGAAGAAACATAAAGATCAGGAATAAACTTTTGGTTAAGGAAAAAAAAACAATTAATCTGTTGGAGATATGTATTCATTTTTAGTATTTACATTTCATTATTAACTTATTAATTTTTTTTATTCAGCAGAGTCAGTGCAGAGGGAAAATGTTTTCTAAAACCGATGTGTTGGTTATCAATAAGTTTGAAGTTTTTCAAAATGTCCTATGGAACAGTTTGTCTAGGGAAACCTGAGTTGTTCAACTCAGAGGAGTCCTTACAATTGCTGGATTAGCCCATTTACGTATGCTTCTCTGCCCTTACACTAAAATATCTGTGCTCAAGAAATATTTAGCATTTGTGAGAAGTTGTGCTGCTCAGTGCTATTTCAGAAACTCCAGTAGACTTTTCACGGGTTTGGTACTATAAAACTACTGAAGATTAAAGTCTTTATTATTCTATGGACAATAATACATTATAGAACATAGTAGAATTTATCAGTTTTGATGGATTTTCATTACTCTTTATATACTTTTACCGTCTCTTGGATTTCTTATAATCCTTGTTGTAGATCTTTAGTACTATGATAATCTACCTCCTCTGTGTTCCTTTTTCTTATCACAGTGACAAGGCATATTTAACCCAGTCCTCTCTTTTGGAAAGGAGAGTCAACTCTCACAATGTGTATCTTTATCTTGGATTCATTTTTTCCCCCTCAAAAGTCACATAAGTTATAAATGGCAAATTAAAATTTGAATCCAGACCAAATTTTAAATCTTTAAACATTTCTTTGGTCCAAATTAAAGTATCATTTTTTTCTTAAGCTAAACATATAATTTAATTATCATTATCGTCATTATCATCATTCTTTTTGCATCATGTCACAAAAACCAGTTGTAGTGTATTGGTCCTACATTCCAGGTACTTGCTTTAGGTCTTTCCTAGATGCTATGCTAATTTTCATGTGTATCTTTTAATGTTAATTTCACATATCAATATGTATGCTGTAGAATAAGCCATTGTAATCAAGGGCCAGTGAGATGTCAGAGATAGACTGGGTTCTAGAGGATATATCATTGTTTTCATTTTAAAAGATCTTCAAAGCAAACAGACACTGAAATGTCCATGTTATAAGAAGAGGTAATATAATGAGTAAATCAGACTTTCCAGTAATTAGGAACGGTCCTTATTATGAAGTTGAGAGCCTGTGCCAAGCATGAAGTTATTGAAGTTTCATTTGTAAGACAGTAAGCAGTTAAGTACATACGATGGTGGTTCAATCATCTGCAGTCTCTGAAAGTGCCCTCTCTCCTCTAAAGCATAAGTTAATAGGTAGCGTAAATAAATGTGAAGTAGTTGAATTACTTGCATTCATATTCAGACCCATAAGGGTGGTTGAATTGAAGCATAGCAATCACTTCCCCAGACTGTTCACTTTGGTTCAACTGTCTCCCCTTGGCATCAGTGGTATCAGTGAGCTCAGGCTTTCTCAAGGAAGAAAAAAGACGTAATGTCTTTATCATATGACTATCATTTCAGAGAAATTGTCTCTCTATGTCATGACTGACCTGAGACCTAATTCTTGGGGTGGAGCGTGATGCCTGCTACCATATGGGTCTCAACAAATCTGAAAGATTCCTTCCACTGTCTTCTTCGCAGTAGGAAACTATGGGCAACTCATTTGCTACTTGGCATTTCTTCTTGGCAGATGGGACCTCATTGTTTCAAAGTTTCCACATGGAAAATTCAAACACTAAGGGTTAATCTACATTTTAAAGCAGGCATCTTCGAAGGAAATCTTGCCATAAAAGAGAAACCTGTGTGGAGTTCTGGGTTCTCTATGTGAGCTTTGGCAGGGCAGGGGCCTGTTTTGATGATAAAGCCAGTGTTGGAAACCTGTATTTTATATCATAGGAAAACTAAGCACATTTAAAATACTCTACATTTGCCTTTTGACACTCCATCACCAATAGATGAACTTTAATTTCTGGGCGGCCTCCCAGTGATGAACGCCTTTACATTTATGATGTGAGGAGAATGAGCCGTATGTTACAGTTGGTCTTCTGTCCGTTTCTGAGGAGAGGCTGTGCCAGGACTGTGATGTGTGCTCATTCTGGCACCAGCCTTCACACTTCTCACCCAGCACAGAGCCAGCTCACAGATCCTGTTCTGCACAGCAACTCCAGACATACAGCTTGATTTGAAGGCGGCCTCCTAAAATGTGGCAGTCACTGTCTTCATTTTCCTATGTGGAGCCTCTCTGTGGGGTTAGAAATGGTCTCACTATTATTCCCTGAAACTGTCTCTGCCAATGTGGGGCTTTGAGATACAGGACTGGTTCACAAATATTTTCACTATTTTTTATTTACTGGTGAAAGGAAATTATTAACTGCATCTATGACAATGGCAATTAGCAATCTTGTTTTGTGTTTGTGGAGGAGACAGTGTTACAATAACACCTTTGGGGCTTTTTTTCTTTGAGACCTTCAATTTGTGTGGAGAAAAGTGATATTTCCTAAGCCATGTAGGATTGCTGTGAATGATGTCCACTAAAGATTTGTGGCTATTCTTCTTTGTAAGGTACATTGGAGTGTGACACTTTTTCCTTGTGTACCTGTATAAGTTGATTTAAATTGAAAAAAAGGGACTTGAGTTGCTCTAGATTGGGACAGGTGAGAGATTGAACAGTCTCCTCTTGTTGCTACTGTGGTGAAAGCAGCATCAATTCTGATGTGTTATAACTGAAGTCTAGCCAAGAACTACCTGTTTGTGCATTGACTATTAAGTTGAGAATTGTTCAATATTATATCAAAACTACAGGCATGCAACTGGGAGGAAAGCAGAGCACACAGAGATCCATCTCTTCCCTGTCTCACTTGTTCTTGTAGTCATCAGATAATTAAAGAAGAAGCCTGATGGTGTTAGAATACATTTTACAGGACATCATTTGGTCCTGTGTTTAGTCATATGTAGCATTTTTGCTGCTTGTTAAGAATGTGAATATGAGAAAAGCCTTGTGGAACTTAGACATGAGTAAGGGGCAGGCAGTTCTGGGATGAGTGTAAACTTCTAACTCATGGTATCTTGTCACTTCAATTCTTCTCTTTGCTACAACAAGCAAAGTATAATCTGTGCATAAGTGAACTCTTACAACCATGGCTAAAACATGTTACATGGCAAGGGGGGAAAGGATTTTGCTAATGAAACTTAGGTCACTTATCATTTGACTTTGAGTTTCCAAAGAGATTGCCATGAATAGACATAGTGTTATCAAATGGAAGTTTAAAAGCAACTCATTAGAAGTTGGAGGAATTGTCTATGGGATTTGAGGAAGTAAAAAGCCATGCTGTGAGGCAGCTACAGAAGAGGCCCCATGGCTTAGTCTCACATGTCTCATCACACAAGCCTCTTGGATAACAACTAACGAGAAGATAGGCTGAGTGCTAATCTTCTCATGAAGATTACTTGGAAAGAAATCTTTCTCTACTGGATTCTCAGATCAAAAATGCAATTGGCATCTGAATATAACCTGTGAAACCATGAAAAAATGATACAGCTAGAGTTTGACAGACTCTTACCTAGTAGAAACTGCTGAATAATGTATTTATTACTGTTTTAATTTGCTGTATTTCCAATATAGTAAAAGAATGTTTTATCAGTAAAAGAATTTGTATTGTAACCATAGAATAGTTAAGAAATACAGTATCAATGGCTTCAGTTACTTCTGGATACACAGTATGCATTTCACCACCACCAAGAGTGTCCTTGTATTTAAACAGTCAGAATCATTCGGTACTACTGCTAATAGCCAGGAGTACCCCATGGTGATTTTGATATACTAGGAAATTGTCAGTATTTCTGGAGAACAAAATTGTGTCTCTTTGAGCATATTCTGGAATGGGAATCATGGTGTGTGTATCTAGGATACACTTGATTGGTTCAAAAACACAGGTTTTCAAGGCAGATTTTAGGATTATAATGAAGCACAACCAGATGGAAATGAGTATGGCTGGTGAAAAGAAAGAATCCTGTGTTTGTTTGTTTGTTTCTCTCATTCACCTTAACACATGCTTTTGAAGTTGACTGTAACATAGGGGACAAATTTGATAAACCACTATTTGAGGTCAGAATCTTTCCTTGTGTATTTTAGTAGCTGGGTTTACTACATTTTAAATCAAACAAGTTTTGTAAAAAAAAAAAAAATTAACGCGAGCACATGCATTATGATATGAAAAGACAGAAAAGCATGAAAAGTGTCAATCAACTGACAGTTCTTCAGGAAAAACTGGGCTTCATTCACTAACCTAAATGGACCTAAATGACTTGGTTTCAGAGCGAGATGGTACAAGTTGCTAGTTGTGCGAAATGGCTTTTAATCTTTTAATCAAGAACCAAGAGGTATATAACCATGGTGGTCTAAATGTTCAGTCAGAGCTTTGCAAAGCTGTTCTCCAGAGGACTTTAGGAGTACGATCTCATTCTATGATACCAGAATTGTGGACCCATCATTTGGAAAAAAATGAGATCAAGACTGATCAAATCTTGCATCTTGGAGAGATTTTATTGCAGGTTTTATTGAAACCAACTAGCAGGAACAACACAGACACAATTTTTATGCAAAATGGTCAGTGTCTATGGCTAAGAATTTTGAGGAAAATGTTGAAATGCAATTTCTTTTATTGATTATTCATATAAATATAAATAATATTACTGCCAGATTGTTATGTACAATATTCCTCCATCGCTAGAGATCATCAAGTTTCAGAAGATAACCCTCGTGAGAGTCAAGAACTTCCAAATACTACCTGTTCTCACGGTCTTTCCACTGAACACTACTTCAAATACACCTGTGTTACTTCTTTCATAGACTCTCTCTATCCTTCATTTACTGTTGAGGAGAGAATCTTCCCTCATTTTGCATAGGATAGGATATACATTCACATACATACATGCACACTCACATGCACATTCAAACAGATGCACTCACATGCACAATCGCACACACTCCTGTACATTCACACACATACATACCCACACACGCACATTCACAAATACACGTACACACACTTTCATGAACATTCACACATATACATGCACAATCACACACAGACACATGTACATTCATACACACATATGAGCATTCACCCACTTACACACCCACATATGCACATTAACAAACATACACACATACATAGGAAAAAGAGGGTATACATTTTCAAAAGAGCAAGTACATGAGAAGAAAGACGTAGGGAAAGAGTTGGGAGAAAATATATTATTTTATTTTAACTTGTGGTTGTTTAGACTTTATAAGGTGCAAAGTTCTTGATTTTCTTGTTTTGATCATCTTGCCATTCCTGTCTTCTGAAAGCATAATCCTAGTTCCCAAGAACATTACTTCACCTACATGCTATTCAAGACTTCTACTTATCTTTCTCTTGAGAGTGGCCAACTAAGCATATTATTTTACCCAAGTAAGGATTAAAATGTGAATATTTAAGACACATGCATTGGAAAGTACTGTGAAGGATTCATGATACTCTTGTTTAAATTTTTACTTATTTACAGTTTTAAATGTAATAGCATTAAGAAAATCTCCATTTCAGCAAAACGGCAGCCGATTTTTAGGGTACTTTTGGCCACATTTGCTGTTCTCCCATAATTTCCCTATAAAGAACTAGGGTCAGTAGCTGGGTACTTGTGAGAGCATGCTAGTTTACTTTTCAGGGAAAGAAAGTTACAACCTTATTGTTAATTTTTTCATTACAAAATAATGCATACAATCACCTGTGAAACAAAGGAAAAATTCTAAACAAGCTACTGGGTATCACTGGTGATCACTGGTGATATAAGAATGTTGCCAGTAAGGATGGGAAGTCTTCTTTCTTCAGTGCATCAGGTCTGATTTGCAACATCAGCAAAAGGATGTTCTACTTATTATCAATAGTAAAGATCCATTAAGGGAATGTCTGGTCACAGTAAGAAGGCTATTTCTTTTAAAATTTATCACTGATAGTCCTCTGGGAGAATTACATTCTTCAACTAGATAAAATGTAAAATCAATTACTTTAAATATTAAATAATATGCTTATTAGTTAATATGTGTTCCTGAGACCTAATAATAAAAGCCTTTCCAATCATTAGGAGTTTTCATGTTCAGGTTGTACTCTGCCTGACACTGCATTTCCAGTTGTTTCAGGCATTTCCACTTCTGGCTCTTCATATGCATTTTTGTTCTGGGGATAAGAACAAAGGATGCTTAGTGTCAACTTCATTGCTCTCTTGCATGTTTGGTTGTAGGGCTGAGCTCACAAAGGGAGTGCCATGGCTACAGTGACTCCTCCTGCTCCATGTTCTGTGCTAGAGGCAGGAGGAATATGATCAGCTGGGAAAGTGAGTTCACCTTGGTGAATTCAGAAGCTTCTGTCCTTAACCTTCCCTCTTTTTCCTAAAGAAGTACTGAAATGGCTCATTGTGATGGTGGTCTAGACATGTTCTCCAAGTCCCCGGGGGGTATTTGTGTAAAAAGGTTTAAATGTGCTAACAATTTGTTGTTATCAGAAGTATTTTATATTTCTTTAAAAGAATAAAAAGTCACTATAAGGAAAATGCTGCCCAACACTTGTCTTTGCTCTTTCTGCTTTTTAGCTTCAAGTCCGTGACCTGCATAATCTTGTAGGTAAAAACTTAGACTGTGAAAAACTAGTGATACCCATAAATGGTCTAATCGAAGTCAATTTTACCTGTGGCCATAGGAAAAAAAAACATAGTTGCTTTCACTTACAGAATTTCTCTCCATTTCATAGAACAACCCTTGATTTTTATTATTTAAAAAGATTGGTATTTGTCTTTACGTCTCTGGACTTCAGCACTTTCATAAGCACTTTTTCATACCTAAGGAAGGTTTGCTTGATCCTGTCACAGACCTACTAGTGTTCGTGGACCAACCGTAGAGCCTCCCTCCTGATGTGCTTCTCTGTTTTAGATACTCTTGTAAGCTCTTTACATCTTACTCCACCTGTCTGAATGAACCTGAACACATGTAGAGGTTGATGAGTTCCTTGGTAAAAAGGTAAATAATCTTATCAACAGAAAGACCATGTAGCTCTGTCAGAGGCTGAACTGCAGGAAAGTATAACTACAATTTGTCAACCAATAAACTATTCTGAGTGCCATTATTGAAGAGTTGGGGAGCTCAAGGGTTTTCTGAAGGTAATAGCCAAAATCCTGCCTCCTACACACCTTCACATCAGCTACAGTACTGTTCCCAAGGATGCCCTGGATGCAAATGTCCTTAGATTGCTGCAGATTCCAGACAGTAGCATTTTACTATTCAAAAGCTTCTCATCTTTGTGTTTCTTTCTTCATGCCTGTTGTTTTCTCTGGGAATCTACAAGAGAGAAAAGGAGAAACTGCACGTGTAAGTACAACAGGCAGCTCCATAAAACCCATACAAATGCTGTGAGTGGTTGATGTTAATGTCCAATAAAAAACAAAGATCACCAAACCAACTTTAAATTTCACTTTTCTTTCAGAAACATATTCACCTTTCTGCTCTCCTTTTCAGCTGTGCCTTTTCTGTCCACAGTTCAAGGCATCTACTCTCTGGCAATTACTGTATTTCCCATTCCCTACAATTGCATGTTATCAATGTAGTTCATCAAACGGGCCGTTTAGTGTATTTGTTTCCTCCCAAAGTTTGGAGCTTTCTACAGTCTCATTCCAGGATTTCATGCAGTATAGACAAAGGACATGTGACATTAGCATTAGGCCACTAGAGTCTTTTGTACCAGAAATTTCACTATACTTTGCTTCTCTTTTATAGCCATCATTATTTATCTTTCTCTCTGAGGAATACATTAAGAAGCTCTATTTATATAATACCCCATAAGCATGAGTTAACATCTCCCAGATAGAGAGTCTGGGAAGTTGAAATCAAAGCATATGCAGATTGGATGTCTAGTGAGGCTCTTCTCTCTGGTTCATGTACAACTGTCTTACTGAAGTTATGATCAAGAAAGGACAAAAGACCCTCTTTGAAGTTTATACAGCTTTGAAGTTTTAGAACACTGAATGTTCTGCCATTGTTTAAGTAGACTGAAAAATGTTCCACTTTATGTTTTATGGCAGTTGGAAAGATGATGTTCAAGGGACCATCATAGTCAGTCTGGGGGACAGAGACATTTAGAGCATAGTGGCAGTGTGTCACAAGGAACTCCCTCCTCCAAGCCTTGGTTAGCAGCCCTTTTTGTAAAATTTTGACCTAACAAACACATTAGCATTGTGTATTTTGTTAGCAGGAACATAAATAACTTTATAAAAAACAAGGAGCACTTGGCAAGACAATTGGTAGCTGCCAGGGGAGGAGAGTCACTTTTATTTGTGTGCCTGTGGCTTCTGGGAGTTTGTTCATACCTGAGTATATAAGCCAACACTCAAGAATGTTTAGAAAGCACCAATTAGGCTCACTGACTTAAAAGTTATTGAAAAGTTCAAAAATAACTTAAAAAGGTGGGGCAAGATATCATGGGGGAGTCTGGAGTGGAAATGGAAGTGGGGAGAAACTAAGTGGATTTGATCGTTTTATTGTGTACTTGTATAAAATATTTTAGAACAAATAAAAGTTATTATTAAAAATAAAGGCACACCAGGCAGTGGTGGCACACACCTTTAATCCCAGCACTTGGGAGGCAGAGGCAGGAGGCGGGAAAGGCGGGAAAGTCGGGAAAGGCGGGAAAGGCAGAAGGCAGGCGGATTTTTGAGTTCGAGGCCAGCCTGGTCTACAGAGTGAGTTCCAGGACAGCCAGAGCTACACAGAGAAACCCTGTCTCGAAAAACCAAACCAACCAAACAAAATAAAAATAAAGGCACAAGTAGCTCATGTAATTTATGTCTCTCTCCTTAGATATTATATGAAAGAAAACCGATATTCTTTTAGCTTTATTTTAGAATACAAGGTTTGACCATTTTATCAATATATTCAAATTACAGTTTAGCAAATATCCTGGATTAATGAGACAATTTAAAAAGAAACTTTATAGCAGTGGACTTTAAGTGATCAATTATATTGTGAGCACCCCCAATATAGATGAAGCTTAGATTCTTTTGTAATGACCTCAAATACCTCTTTTAGAGCTTTCTCATTATTAACTTTGGATTTCACTGTTATTGCCCACAAGTTATGTAAAACAATGGATCAAAATTTAAACTAATGATAACTTCTTTGGCTGGGTATGCCAGAATGCCCATACACTTTAACAGTGAAAAATAAAGTAAAAACATTAAGAAACAGATGTTACAGAACAGTTCACATTTTCTAAATGCATATCGAATTTGAATGGATGTATTTAGATACTATCATTTGTCCAGAAATGTCATTCAAAATTATTTTTTATATAAAGATTTTATAGGGTAGTTATTTATTACCATACTGACCTTAATTCTTGAGAATACAAAAACATTATCCTCATTTTCAAATTAACTTCTGATTTTTCATACTTTAACACAAGTAACCATTTTTTCTTCTCTCATGACCTTCTTCACTGATAATTTCATAGACACAGTTATAGCTTTCTAACACTTTTGTTTCTTTAACTCTTGGTTTTGTTGCTGTTGAAATGGCATCTGTCTTGGGGCTTGTTCCTGAGACATGGAGATTCTATTATTGCTCTAATAATGTATTAGAGAGTATTTAAGAGAAAGATGTGGAAACAGAATAGGCTCAAGACAAAACAAATATGGCATCATCTATAATTAACTTTAGTTTTACGCTAGTAAGTGATTTGGGGTTCAAATTGCACTATTATTTTTTTGTTAGGCAAGATGGCTAGACTTTGGTGTCAGTACTTTTGCTATAATCACATCAGCTTGAAAATGAATAGCCTATACCATAAAACAAATCATAAAACAGATCTATAATATCTTTAGCTTTGTTGTTTTTCTTCTTGACCCGTTTTCTGCAAAATAATATATTTCATATTCAATGAATATTTGTTCATTTCAAAAACAAGTATCCTTGAGTTGAGATCCTATACAAATTGCTTGCTTCAAGTTTCTCTCCATTTGGTTTGATGTTGGCTACTGGCTTGCTGTATATTGCTTTTACTATGTTTAGGTATGGGCCTTGAATTCCTGATCTTTCCAGGACTTTTACCCTGAAGGGATGTTGAATTTTGTCAAATGGTTTCTCAGCATCTAGTGAGATGATCAGGTAGGGTTTTTGTTGTTGTTGTTGTTGTTTATGTAGTGTATTACATTGATGGATTTCCAAATATTGAACCATCACTGAATTCCTGGGATAAAGCCTACTTGATCATGATGGATGATTGTTTTGATGTGTTCTTGGATTTGGTTTGCAATTTTATTGAGTATTTTTGCATAGATATTCATAATGGAGATTGATGTAAAGTTCTTTTTCTTTGTTGTGTCTGTGTTGTTTAGATATGAGGGTAATTGTGATTTCATAGAACAAATTGGGTAGTGTTCCTTCTGTTTCTGTTTTGTAGAATAGTTCGAAGAGAATTGGTATTAGGTCTTCCTGGAGGTCTGATAGAATTCTGCACTAAAACCATCTGGTCCCAGATTTTTTTGGTGGGGAGAATTTTAACGACTGCTACTATTTCTTTAAAGGTTATGGGACTGTTAAGATGGTTTATCTGGTCATGATCACCAACTTTTATTCACTACACATCGACTATCTTTCAACAACATCATTTTCAAATCTATAATCATTAGTCTCTACATTCTCTTCACACACTGACTTTGTTACATTGTATTCTTACCACAATTGTTCAAATATTTAAAATTATCTATCACACTGTCTTCCCTCTATTGTCCTTTCTACTTTATTCTCTACTTCCTATCCATTCATTCCCTCAACGATTCCCCTTATTTTGACTTTGCTTTTTGTTGGGGATTCGTTCTAATGTTTCGAATTAATCTGGCCCCCAAATCAGATATCTGCATGTTCAAATATTGAAGTTCCTTGTCCCCAATTGGTTTTTGATTGATCAATAAATAACCAATGGCCAATGGCTGAGCAGATAGACTGAGGTGGGACCTTTATGTTGTACAGGTTAGGAACTAGAAGAGGGAAGGGAGAGATCACCCTTACTAGGAAGAAGAAAAAACAGACCTAAAGGTCCGCTGACATGTGCAAATCAGAAAAAGTGGACACACAGGCTGCTTCCCAATTATGTTTAGGGTAGAGAGGAAATATAGATTTTAAAAGATGTTAAGTCAGGCATACCAGAGGGAAGTGTTTGCTAGCAGCAGGAAGAATTAGAACTGCCCAGCCTTTGAACTAGTCAAGCATATTAAAACTAACTGGAGCGTGTATGTGTTCTATACCTTATCCAGGATCTTTAAGTAACAGAAAGTGACCCATGGAATGACAGTAGAGAGCACCGAGGATGAGTTCAGTGGGAAGACTGAATTAAGCTGGCCCTAATACATGTTGTGTTCACACTACATATTCTCTCTGGATGTCAATGCTTAGACTCTATAAGTATTGCAAAAATAGTGATTGCAAGTTATTTTAAAGGAGAAGACAGCTGCTGCTAAAATGCCTTCCTTGGAAGAGACACAAACATTATCTTCCCATCCTTCTAGGGTTCCAATGACTAACTGAGGCATAATGTCACTGAAGTTTAATCTGTGAACCTATGGGTTTATTGAGCTTACTTCCAGAGCATAGGTGAGTGGCTGCTTAGTTGCGTTGTGAATGTTTCTGCCCTAACTGGTCATATTTGTTGAGACTTTACCCAACAGTTGAATATAACATATGCTATACATCCGTGGATACTCAGATGAAGGTCTTGGAACATCCCAATTACTCTACAAGAGGATGTAAGTGGCAAACTTAGCTGAGATTTTGCTTTTGCTCTGGCGTGCTGCTGAATACAAGACAAGATAGGACTTGCTTTCTTCGAGAACAGTCATGCACAATAGTACCCCTGAATATTTAAAAGGAATCAAACTTGCTTATTTTTATATTGTTCATGAGTATAGTGTATACTTGATATGAAGGATATTCTGTCATGATCCTATTAGTTAAAGCCTCATTCATGGGAAGTTATCCTATTAGAACAAGTTTGTTAAGTTCATTGGGATAATTATATATTTCATAGCCCCAAGAGCTCCTTATCTTTTATTTTTAAAAATGAATGATTAAGCAGGGTAGTGGTAGTGCACACCTTTAATCCCAGCACTTGGGAGGCAGAGGCAGGCACATTTCTGAGTTCAACACCAGCCTGGACTACAGAGTAAATACCAGGACAGCCAGGGCTATACAGAGGAACCCTGTCTTGAAAAAACAAAAAGAATGATTATTTCCAAAATTGAAAAATTCACCTTAAAGAGAAATGATAGTGAACAAATTTATTAATTACTTTGTAACTGCACTTAAAATGAATAGTAATTCTGTCTGCTATTTTTTTAGCATCAATCTTATCATGACCATGAATCACTGAAATTCTTTGAACATAGCAATTCAATTTTAAAGTTTTACTAATTTTTCTGTATTAGGGGATATTTTCTCAGTAAAAATATTTATATGGAATTGAACATATATAACCAAAATTTAATATATGTGAATTGGATAACTTTACTTTCTATATATATTAAAAAAAAAAAAAGACTAATTTGCACAACCTGTTTGTCCCTCTCTGAAACAGTTAAGAAATGATGTATTTTTTAAAGCGTAGTTTTTAAAGTCTTAAAACAATGAACAATAGGCAGGGCCCTATTTGGTAGAACTATTAGCCGTTCATAATTGCTTTTGTTTTGGGATATTTTGCTAACCTGAGTGAGCATTTACAAAAACGGTTGGCTGACCCAAATCCTACTAAGGGTAGAGACTTTTGCTGACAATTGAAACTAGATGTAAAAGAGCTGTAATCACAACTAAGTATAAGCCAGTAGTAAATCAGGTATTACACATACTTGTAGTCAAAATTTTTATAATTTAGAGGCGTGAAAATCTCAAGAGTTTTGATAATGTCTTTGAAGGAAATTATCATTATTTCAGATATGAAAATAAGCCATCAAATAATTAACTGAGTGAAATTGTTTTTTACAGATATGATAATTAGGTAGAAAACTAAAAAAATATTTTTATGAAACATTAAAAATGAAGCAAATAAAAAATTACCTAAATGATATAGCTATAAAATGACTTAGTGACTGATTTTATTTGTTGAAAAGAAATTATACATGGCTAAAGAGGTATTATTGAACTGAAAACAAAACAGAAGAAACACCCCTGAACAAGAAAAACAAAATGAAATCTACAGGTGAAAAAAAATCAGCTTCAAGGACAAACAATGAAACATCTGCTTTATTTGCATTTCAGAAATAAGAAAAGTTGAGGAGAGTTGAGGTCATAAAGTGTTTTAAGCACATGACTTCAGACTTTACATGGAAGATGCCAATCTTCAGAATTCATAAAAATCCATAATTATAAACATAATAACAATGTTTTCTTTTTTAGGAGAATCATTAGGACATGTCCATAAAACCAGAGACAATTTTAAAGCAACTAGAACATATTACTTTTTAAAAGATTCACTGTTACAAGACCATGTGTGTTATATATATCTTTCCTTATATAAACTCACTCAAGTGTATATGTGTGGTGGTCAGAGGTCAATTTAAGTATCTTTATCTTATTATTGCTCTTTACATGACCTCTCCAAGTAGATATGGAGTTCATCATTTAATTTAATTATCTTCTTATTATTCCTATTATTACTCTTGGAAACAGGGTCTCTCAAAGAGAACATGGATGGTACCTTTCAGCTAGGCTCAATTAGCTGGACATCAAGCCGTGGAAATGCATCTCCAAGCATACCCTTCCCAGCTGCCTTACATTATCAGTTTATAGAAATATCCAACTATTCTTGAATTGTTGTGAGTACTAAGCATCTAAACTCATGGCTTCATGCTTATGCAACAAGCACTTTATATGCTGAACTGTCTCCCAAAGCCCAAGATATTGTATTTCTTGAGTAAAACAATTGCTATAAGAAGACAGAATAATAGTATATCTAACAGAACTTGTGTTTTAAAGGTTTGACTACTTCCTAAAAATTAATACAAAATTATATTTGTATCATATACACATAAATTAAAATCAAATACAACAGCAAAAATATTCACTAAAATAAAAAGCCTACATAACACAATTTAGGTTGAAGGAATATAATCTCAAATGAGTGATCAAAATGTAGAAGAAGTTGCAAAAGTGATATTATCTTTAGTCAATATTTATTGAGTAAAACATTAATAATATTTGATGGGCTTAAAAGCTTATTAACATTGAAGTACATAGCATCATTAGCTACTAACTAGAAATTAGACAAATGTCTTTAGAATTTTCCAAATCTTTATTTTTTCCTGGAAAAAGAGCAAAAAAAAAAAATTAAAATAATTGAGTTATAAGAATTTAGGAGTTTAAGTTTAAGGCACAGGCAAGACTATAGATGTTTTCATTCTCTAAAGTCACATTCAACTGGCCCAATGACATTTGTGTTTGTGTAGTAGATTATCCAGCTGATTCCACTAAAGTGCCTACCTCTCTTTTCCTCTACCTCAAAGAATTCTACAACACCATGAAACATTTCATTACAGCAGATACAATGCAGTCTGTGTAAAATAATCTTACCTGAAGATACTCTTCAACCTATAAGGATGAAATCATATGAAGCATGGCCTAGTCATTCAGTTCTAAATTTGGTGGTATGATTTTGCAGTATTTTTCTATGGATTGTCACAGGTCATAAGTAGGGTAAATGCCCAGCTGTTAAGAACTGTTCTGTAATCATTAGTATACTCATAATTGGATTATCTTACTTCTGTGTTTCTTATTCTATTATCTTCAAACTTCTTGTGGCTCCTTCCATGTCAATTTCTGGAATGTAAATCTTTATCATAGGGTGTGGATTTTGAGTAACAAACAAACAAAATTGCACCATTGTTACCTGTAGAAATAATGCTTTTAGGATGTTGTACCAGAATCATCCCTATCTATTAGAGGCAAGGTCATGATAACAAACTGTAAGTAGTTGTGAAACTTTGAATTAGAAATGACCTGAGAAGTTCAGGAATTTGAACACCTGGTCACCAGTTGGTGGTACTGTTGTGACATTTATGGGGGGTAAAACATTAGTGGAGGGAGTAAGTCACCACAGGACACTCTGAGTCTTCTAGTTTGTTCTTGGTTTTGTGTTTGTGGTTGAAGATGTGATCTCTCTGCTTTGTGCTCCAGATGCCTGGTCTGCTCTTATGAAATCCCCTATGGAACTTGTGAACAAAAATGAGGTCTTTCTTGTGTAAGTTGCTTTTGGTCATTGTGTTTTTATTATAGTAACAAAAAGTAATGAATATAGATGCTGGTGTCAGAGGGAATGCTGCTGCTACAAAAAACCTATTAATGATGGTTTGAAGCTTTGGAATTGAGAGAGAGTAGAATGCTATAAGCAGTGCTTAATTGGTTGTCCTAGTGGGATTCTGGAAAACAACAGTATAGAGAATAATGTGGATTTGGAAACCTGGCTCAAGAGCTTTAAGAGAGGAACACTTAGCAACTGGCCTAGAAACAATTCTTTTGATATTTTGGTGAAGAATCTGGCTGCATTCTATGTCTGAAGACTTACCTAAAAGTATATTTGACATCATATTGAGTATGTGGAATGGTCATTACTAACAACTTTTGCACAGCCTTATAGTGAAAAAGAATTAGTGGACCAAAAAGAAGTGTAAAGTGTATAGTAATCCATTGTTTGTAGATTGGGTGGAGGCATGAATATTGAAAGTTCTTGGATGTCATAGTTTCTTTCTCTCTGGTTGAAGAGAGCTGCTGAGGTCAAGAAACCTGGGACAGGAGAGTACCTGAAAATAAGTTGTGAGAAGCCTCTGCATAAAATGTGCCCTGGCTTACAGTGTAGCCTCCCAGACACTGCAGACTGTGAGAAGTCTTTTTAGGAGAGCTGCATACAGGGAGTGGAACCAGCCTAAGAGAGATGTGTGTTGCAGGCATGAGAACTGAAAGGGGAGAGTCATCTAAGCTCCATGAGATTACAGGGCCAGACACCAGAAACAGAGAAGCAGGATTTAGCATTTGTCCTGCTCAATTTTTTTGTCTAGCTCTGGTCTGATATTTCCTCACTGTGCTTTCACCATTCCCCTTTGAATAAAATTGTATATTCTGTGCCATTGTATGTTAGAGGTGTGTAATTTGCCTTTTGATTTTACAAGGGCTGTAAGTTAAGAGTTGACCTTGAGTTTCCTACTTTTACAGACTATTGGGGGAGTATTAAAATCTTACTAAATGTGTTTTTCTTGATGATATAGCCATGGAGCCTATAGGATCCATGGTGTGTTTTGAAGGAGAAATGTTCTCCATGGGCTTAGGTACTCAAGCACCTGGTCCCTTGGTGCCATTATTTAGAGAAATTTTGGAGATAGGGAGACTTACTAGAGGAAACACATCATAAGAGATGGGCTTTGTGAATTTGTAGCCCTGCCCCATTTCTAGTTTGCTCTCTGTTTTGTGTTTGTGATTGAAGATGTGATTTTGCAGCTTTTTACTCTGATTCCCTGCTGTCATGACTACCCCTAAATTATGGACACCCCCCTTCCCCGCCCCCCCAACCATGAATCAAAAGAAGTCAAAATAAACTTACCCTTCCACATTTTGCTTTTGGTCACGATATTTATTTCCACAACCAAACTAAACAAGATATTAAGTAGATTTATGACCTTAACATGGATAGCACCATACAGTTTTTAGATTGTCACAGGGTGAAGTAACATGAGGTATAAATAGAACGAAGAACATGATGGCCTTTGCATCAGCTCTAGCACCTGGGCAATAAGAGTCATGGCAATTAAAAGCAATCTAGAAGCAATTAAAAGCCTTCAAGTAGGCTGTTAGGCTCATGTCAGCTAAGAAATTTAGAAGGCATTTATGGAAGTTCTTAGAAAATCAGCATTCTCTGTTTCGTTACAAGAGAATAGTTTTGCACTGATTCTCAAGCGCTGACAATAGAATATGTTTAATCAACAACACTGAATACTATGAAAACCTAAGCCCCTAAATTGTTCTAAGGATTTGAGAACATAAAATGAGGCTGAATGCATTGCTTTGAGAATGATAGGGATAAGTTTAACCCCCTCAAATTCTGTATGTGCCTAAATCACACAGGCTGGTAGAAAGTCTCTCTTTAACTAGAGGGGAAATGCTTACATAGCTCTCATCTGTGAAAGTAAGAAGGCTAGAATTTCTTCAGTGATTAATACATTTAAGAAAACTTCAATGCACTGAAATCAATGATCAACAAATATCCTTTATGACTACTCCAAACAATCATAATTAGGTGAGATAAAGGTTAATGTTAGCCTCCACAGAGGGAGCCTTCTTGGTCAGCTGGTTGAAAGAGCATCTTAGATGCTCCTGACAATCAGCTTTGTCTCTGCAATGCTAAACAAAATTCATGAAAGAGGAACACAATTATTTGTGTCGACTAAAGCAGCTAGCTTCCCATATTGGAGATACACTCTTTTGAGTAGTGGTATGGTACAACACACCACTTAGTACCAGAAAATGATGAAAGGAAGGCTCAGAAAACTTCAATGCCTAGCAAGATGTCTCCATTCCTTTATGGGAAACTTCAACAAAGACTCACAGAAGCTAGAAACAGTAAGTAAATAATCAATACTTTCTGGGAAATTTGCTTACAGTTGTCTTGAAGAGTTAAAACATGTTCTTCAGAGTATCCAGAAGCATTTAAAAAGTTAATCTTTTGCAGATCATTGATTATGCTATGTTATATCATTACACTATGCTGAAATTAAGAACAAAAATGAAATGCACTTAAAACATTACCTAATAGTTTTATAAAATGAGCATTTCTCAATGAACCTACAGTTGGGAAAGAGTTAATACACTGTAAAGATGTCTAACATACTCCTAGAGAGAGATGTACTCAAAAGAACCTGGTAATGATGCCATTAACCTTTCATAGCCTAACTGTGCAAGGTACTTCACAGTTGGTTCAAGTGACTCCTTTCTCTCTCATTGCAACTCACTAGAACTTTTACTAAGTGTCATTAATCAAAAGGTGAAAAATTCTCAGAGCAGGAAAGTTGTCACGGAAACCGGCTGCTGTGTGTGGAAAAATAAATAAAGGGTTTTGATAATTATATATTAACTCAACAGTAATATTCTTTTCAAAGCATCCAGGTTGTAGGTCCTTTTTGATTTTAGGGCTCTAATTTGGGGGTGGACCTATTAATCTTTTTTCCATTTCTTTGCCTTTCTTATTCAGTAATTGAACTGTTCTCATGGTATTGATTAATGTAGTTTTCTTAAACGACAAGTTGATGTGGCAGCCAAAGCTATATTCTCTATGCTGTTCTTTCTACTGAAATCCTCATGGAAATTCTGAAATGGGGAGAGGGGCTAAAGATGTCAATATTTCCTGTCAAAACAGGTAGACCAGGGGCATCAAGGGATAGAAAAGTATATCTTCTTTGGGTCACTGGTATTGAAGATCATTGGGATAAACTTGTAATTGTATTGATCATAAGAATTAGCATATTATAAATATGTCACATCTAGTTTGGAATGAGCCTTAGAAGTTTTACTAGTAAAGTCCTATATGCTTTTTACCACGGTGATTGAAGGAAGAAAGCCTCCAGCTGTAGCATATTGAAGCTTTGGCTAGCTGCTGCAGGAAATGAGTAAAACTCCTCATTGTTGTAATAGACTCCCATCACAGAGGAAACAAACAAACAAACTGGAGGCCCGATAGTTAGGGGAAAGAGGAAATAAGTCAAAAGTGGGTATTTAGGAAAGGAGGTCCTATAGGGTTTTATCATAGCCCAAAACTGCCAATATCATTTATTTTGTGGAATAAACATCTGTGCTATGTAATCTAATTGGGAGATGCAAGTGCAATGTGGGTTCTGTTTAGTTTGCAACTCTGGTTGTTTCTTCTCTCACACTGTTTGTGTTAATTGCCCCTTGTGACTGGGCTGCATGTCTCTTCTCCTCATAGTGTGCAAGTGAATTTGTGCTGTGCTTCTCTCAAACACACCTGCAAAAAATTTTAATAGCTTTTGAAACTGAAGATGTCTCCCCAACTCCCTATTGCATAAGTCATGACTACCTGAGGTATCATCACAAAAGATAATTTAATAATAGCTATGATGATGTAGGCACCTGAAATCCCATCTGCTAGTATACAGTACAGAAATACATCTCTCTCTCTCTCTCTCTCTCTCTCTCTCTCTCTCTCTCTCTCTCTCTCTCTCTCCTTTCTCACTTTTATAGACACAGCTAATGTTTTTTTATTGGCATATGGATACTGCATGCTATGGCTTGGACATTCAAAAAATTTGGCAATAGTTATAACTTTGAATTCATACTGAATTATAAGTTGATAAATGCTTTGACAAATTATAACCTGTTTCATACTAACTTCTGAATTTTTGTTTTAACATTCAAATTTAGGTTAGAATAAAATTATACAAATATAGAAAGGAAAAATAATTTGCATCAGTAGCTTAGTCTAGCTGCAGCTACGGCTCCAAAATAAAGCAAAACTAAAAGCTACTTTTATAAAAATGTATATCAGAACTTAAAGATGTTCAAAGATTTCGAAGTATTTATTGTAAAGTAAATGACAGTTTTTAGCGAGATTAGTACTTTGAAAGAAGAACAAATTATTTTTGTAGAATTATCAGTAACTTTATTGAATGAATAAATGAATAATTGCATGGGTAGATAACAAACGGACTAAATTAATGTACATAGCCATTTATGAACCTATGACTGTCATTCATACTAAGTTTTATCATATATACATATATATTCATGTATATAGTTTAAGTTAATTTGTGCTATAAATATATTTTAAGTAGACATTTGGGAAAAATAAGCATCCTCTAAAATCCATGCTCTCAGCTTGGTTCTCATTATATCTTTTTACTTCTTAGTCCTCATTCATCACTTTTTGAAACTTAAACATGGAGAAGTGAAGGAGAGCTGTTCATGCTGCACCTATGAGCTCCTGGTTTCTACCTGTTCTAAGGGTTCTTTCTCTCTCATTGTTTCCCTCAGAGGTAGCAGGAAGCACCTCATGCTTTCATGACACTGAAAGATTACTACAACGTTCCACTGTGTTACAGCGTGGAGGCTGTTGTGTGTACAAAGAAGTTGGGGAGAAAACAGAGTGAAGTCTTTCCAAGAAAGAGTGTAGATGAAAGAGACAGAGCATGGTCAAGCTGTGGCTTGGCTTCTGTGCTGGAGGCTTTAAGGCTCTCCTGATTAGTTTCTTGTGAATTTAGCACATATTTAACAATTTGAACCCTCTCTCATATAATATAAGCAATGTGTTACATTAAATTTTAGAAAAGAAAAACATCTATTTTTAGCTTGGATGATTTTGATGCCATGAAATTTCTATCTGACTGCTGTGTGCTCCATACTTTCTCTTCTGAATCTACATATGACTATGAAATTGCACCTAAATATTTGATCCAATTAAGCGAGCCATAATAAACCTCATATTATCAAAGTGTTTTTTTTTTAAATACATTGTCACAATGAGTCTGAAAACATTTTAAGCACTCCAGAATTTCTTAAAATATCAAAAATACCCCAAGAAAAAGAATTCAGAGATTTGGGTAATTTTGGAATTAAAAAAAAAAAAAAAACTTTTTTATCATTTGGTTGTAAAAACAGACAAATTCACTTCCTTTTGTTTCTAACCTGAGATTGTTTTCTACTGAAACTAGAATTTAAAAACAAAATTATAAAAGTAGAACATTCAATATACATTCTTTCTCATACATATCATATTTTAATAAGTTAATTTTTATTGTAGAACAGTTTCTGCATGGTTATTGTCAAAACAAATTATACATGATTTGGAGAGAATAAAAAACACAATGTGTCACCAGCAACTAACAGAAACTAACACTGACCATGGTGAAGTTTTATTTCTTAGATGCAAGAGAAAGTGTGGCAGTGGGAATGATGTAGCTTATGTGCTATTTCCACCATTAATAAATAAACATCTGTAGTTTTACACTTACTGCTTTACTTTTCAAGATGGGTCTCTATATGTAATCTTAGCTATTCTAAAACCCCTATACATAACAGGATAGCCTCGAACTCATAGCGATCCTCTTGCTTCTGCCTCCCACGTGCTGGAATTAAAGATGTGTCCTTATCCCTTCCTGGTATCTGCTTCCTTTATCTACTTCTGCCATGTTTGCCACTCCATTGCTAAGTGACCTTTGAACTTGAATAGCACTTTTATTGGGCAAGAGGAAGTGCCAGTAGCAACTTCCATGTCTTTTTTTTCCTTTTTTCTCACTTTTTTCCAATGTGGATTCCTTCCCCAGATACATCCTGAATTAGGTACTTTCCTGTTGCTGTGATAAAGCACCATGACCAAGCCAAGAAAGTTTATTTTAGCTTACGGTTCCAAAAGGATAGAGTACCATCTTTTCAGGTGAAACAGTATCACATGGCAGGCATGGCCCTCTAAACAGGAAGCTGAGAGCACACACATCTTTGATACCAGTCACAGAGCAGATCGAATGAGCTGGATGTGAAGTGAGGCTGTGAATTCTCAAAGCCCACCTCCACTATGTTACATGTCTCCTTCAATAAAGCTGTAACCCCTGAAACCTTCCCAAACACTACCAGCAACTGAGAACACAGTCACTAATATACCTCAGGCAGCTTCTCATTGATGGAGAGCTCAGTAGCAAGGGAACTTAGCTCTTAGCTTCTGCATGGTAATAGGAAGAACTTGTAGAATATTTACAGTCTCTACAGCAGGAGGCAGACAGCGGTTACATGTTGAAGAATCAGTGAGCAGAATCTACTAGGACATGTTTCCAAATTTCATCTGATGTTCAATTGGAGTCTAACAATTAAAATGAATATTACAAGGCAAAAAAAAAAAAAAAAAAAAAAAAAAAAAAAAAAAAAACCAAGAGATATTTTCAGTTTCACAGCATCTTCTTCAAGGATTAATGCCATCATCTAGGAAGATATTAAAATGTCAATTTGAACATGCCACTAGGTCTTTCAAAAACAAACACACAAACAAAAAATGCCATTCCTGAGTCAACTTAAAAGCAAACAAACAGACAAACAAACAAACCCCAGATAAGGTGAACGGTAGGGTTTTCTCTTTAAATAGCCATTTAATACAATCCGTTTACAAACCTTGTGTCAGACCAGTGTGCTGATTAGACATGGATTCTTTGGGTGAAGATTTAGTTAAATGAGCACTAGTATAGCTACTCAAATGAGTATTCATAACCACTACTTGTTTTATTCTAGAGCAGCAACAAAATGGCAGAGACGACAGCTGCCACATCATATACACACACATTCCTTCCTACACAAACTATGCTTTGTACATCAGATGCAGCATAAATACCATGGCATGTGGCAGTTGCTATGGCAATGAGCTTTTTTTTTTAATGAAGAGCAGATGGAATCGGCATATAAAACTTGCATAAGTTGTTAGTAATCTGTGAGTTACTGCAGACTAGTTGCTGAAGGAAACTTTAAAATTCTAGCTTTTCTAATTCTTCACATAATGAGTTCAACTATCTCTTTTCTCTTTGCCTAGTTCAGTTCATCGTGGTATCCAAATGGTAGTAAAGTATTGTTAATTGTTTTTCCTGTACCAAAGAACTTATGTATAGTTGTAAATTGTATAATTGTATTTTCCAGTCTTTATTTTTTTTTCAAATAGATTTCCATTTTGGAGCGTTTAAAATCTGTCTTCTATTAAATAAATATGTACTTTCAATAGACATATGTTAAATTCATTTTGGTTAAAATTCACCTTATACATTATGTAGTACATGATGATATAAAATATATTTCTAATTCACAGTGTACATAATATTATTGAGAAAATTACAAAGTTCCACATGATATACAATTGCATAGGAGTCAGGATGATTGTATTGGGTGAGCTAGCTTTGGTGTTAGCTGTCTAATTATCCAACCTAGGTAGGCTTTGCTTTGTATCAAAGCTATCCTTATGTTGTAACTGCTGTGTGGCTAGTGCAAAAAAGAAAGGAGAAACTTTACTGAAACTCAAGGAATCATTCATGGTTATA
This sequence comes from Arvicanthis niloticus, assembly GCF_011762505.2. Lineage (NCBI taxonomy): Eukaryota > Metazoa > Chordata > Mammalia > Rodentia > Muridae > Arvicanthis > Arvicanthis niloticus. Next base: position 8,213,918 of record NC_133437.1, read on the forward strand.
ATTTCCCAGGAAATCATTTCAGTATGAAAATTGATTTTCTGTATCTTTTTTGGAGATAAAATTACAAAGGTGTTTTAAACAAACATTCAGCAGCTACTTTGTACCGAGCCTACGGCTTTGAACAATGGCACCTGTTTGGCTTATGCTGAGAACTGCATTCAAGAACAAAAGAATCATGAAACAAACAAATTTAAACATATTTCTCAAATGAGCAATAGAGCCTCAGGGTCATCATAATGGAGAAAGCTGTTCAGGATCCAGACAAGAAGTCTCATGCGGCAGTGGGTCTCTCCTCCATGTCTCTTTATTGTTTGACACCATTGTTCAGTGCAAATCTTAGTTTCCTTCTTTCTGCATCTGTGGTCCTGCTCTTGTCTCTTAATACTCCCTTGCAATTTCCTCTATCACAGATTCGAAAAGGTCTGTGGAAACTGGGTCACACAGAAAATAATAATTAAATTAAACCAATTTTTATTTGAATTATGGGCTTACTTCTGAAAATGTACTCTCAAACTGAGTCAGGCTTGCAGCTGGACTTTGTACTTTTCATTTATGCAAGGACAAAATAAAGAGAAAGTGTCACGGTTTGCAGTTCTTTGATAGTCTCTGCATGTGAGAACATTGCACCTCTGCTGACCATGTTTAGTCTTGTGATGCCCTGTGCTTCTACTTCGACCAGTAATGAGTGTCACTGTGTGATACTGCAAAATGCTTCAGCCAGACGTTGATGTGTGTTTCATGAATGAGGTCCACTTCTCCTTTGGCCTATGTGCTCTCAGACATCTCTCGTGGCGAATGCTGTTGTGTAGAACTCCAGGAGGACTGGAATTCAGAAGATTCATTATAGCCTCTTTGCTCTTTCTACAGACTGATAGTACACTACAGGAAACTGGGTTCACAAGCTTCTATATGCATTCATTCAGCTTATCCTTTGAACATTAACTTATCATAACATGTGATGTGTTAGTCTGAACATGGGCAATATGACATGATCAGCCTCGGGTGCTTTGCTGCTCCAGAGATTGTCAGAAAATAAACATGGATATACTTTTATTTTAAGTAACTATATGTGTTTATTTATATCATATTATGTTCATATAATAAATGTTTATGTATTGATTACTATAAAAGTAGAGAATAGGTTTGTGTGACAGAAGGAGACTTGTGACATTAATTGGCAGAGTAGTCAAAGGCGGGGGAAAAGAGTATTAAGAGAAAGGATATAGGTTATTAAATTTAACCTAAAATTAAAATGACATGCATTTCTATTTTGGGACTTGATTCTTTATATTTTCTATGTTTTGCAGCATTTTCTGATTAGTCACTGTGCAAAAATCCAAAATTTTTGAAAACTTACTATTGTTGTGTTACCAAGATAGGACCAATTTCATCATCAGTTTGGAACTGATTAACAACTTCACGAATTTAAACACATACCACAATCACAATATATTTAAAATTTATTATTTAATTTTATATTTACACAGTTGTAGCTACCATGAGATAATTAAATGACAAAGGAGAAAAGAATAGCTTTAAAGACTTATTTAGAGGTACTATTTGAGTGAAAAATTTATCCCTTGGTTATAAAATTCAGAGTATTCAGTTAAAAATAACTTATCAGGTGTGTGCATTGTTATAAGTTAGTAACTAAGAGACCACTTTTTTGAGCCTTAAGAAAAGTATGGAAGGGTACTTCCTGTGTCTCCCTTATCAAGGATGCACACAAATACAGCAATCATGACATATACTATAAATTAACCCTTCATCCCATGGGAAGTGGTAGAGAATGAAGCATGGGTTGACTTGCAGAAAGTTACATGTATTGTTATATTTCTAATTCATTATAGGAATAATTGTGGACTCCAGTTTTGTTTGGCTAGTGTACTGCTTATAAATGCAAAATAGCAGTTAAACAATTGTTCCAAAGGCTCAGCTTTGTACGATACTAATGACTATTCAACCTTTTTCAAGACACTTAATATGGAAGGACGTGAGAGATTTATAATTAAGACAATCTTCTGAATGAGTTGTTTGCTCAGAAAACAAAGAGTCTGCCTTTACCTTGGCACTGGTAATTGACAATTAATTGACAGCATGGTTAACAGTGCATTTGGCTAGGCCTCAGTACTTACAAGAAATGGGATTTAAATCCATGATATTATCTCAGGCCTTGTAATATTATTAACTTTAACTCACTAGCAGAATTTAACACATGATTGAACACACGATTTATCTTCACATCATTAGAGAGTATTAATCAGTGCAATGGAGAGGCTTGTATTGTTTCATGTTATGATTATTCTCTCTATGTTTGCATAAATGGTGCTAGATGAACAAACATGGAAATAGAACTCACATTTAAAAAAAGAAATTGAATGGTTAAATCCAAGAATAGCTCTGAGGATGTTTTCTCAAGACAATTCTTAACAAATGAAAGTAGACTAATCATGAATAAAAGTGGAATAATGTGCTTTCATTTATATCCAGATATGATAGATCCTAAAACACTTCTTCAAGTTGTAATTTTTTCCAGGTGGATAAGTTGTATACTTTCTAATATTTAAATCTATTTGGTGAGCTAGTCACTACAGCAGCTAATTATTTAAAAAAATTTAAAAATAGGTTGAGTAGATAGGTTTCTGTGATTCTTATCAGTAAGACACAGTCTTAACAGACCTTACTGTTAACCCTATACCAGGCACCTATTCCACTGCCTGGTAACAAGCTCTGTGTCCTGTCGTTTAATACTATAATGGGTAGAAACTTAGCTGTTCTCTAATCCTCAGTTCTACCACCTATAAAATAGTTAAACTAGTTATAACCAATTTAATACTATCAGTAAGAGTTCCTGAAACTCACAATGAGGTATTTAATGTAATGGTGTATATTAGTTCTTGTAGATATTTGCAAAAACACTTTTTTGAGCCACCAGGTAAACACTTGTGGCACAAGTTTGACCATAACCAAAGGTGCATCTCAAGGAGTCAATTAGAGAGGGCTGACATGCAAAATATATAAAGAAACTAGACACCAGTAAATCAAATAACCCAGTTAAAAATGGGGTACAGAGCTAAACATAGACTTCTCAACAGAACAATAGCTAATGGCCAAGAAGCACTCAAACTAATATTCAACCTTCTTAGCCATCAGAGAAATGCAAATCAAAATGACTCTGAGATTTCTTCTTACACCAAACAGAATAGCTAACATAAAAAAAAATCTCAAGCAACAGCTCCGGGGGTGGGGATTGGAAGCAAGGGAAATATACATCCATCAAGGTGTGAGTGCAAACTTGTACAACCATTTGGAAATCAACTTGGCAATTTCTCAGAAAATTGGAAGTAGATCTCAAGACACAGCTATATCTCTCCTGGGCATATACCCAAATGATGCTCCACTTGCTTAAATATGTCCATAGTAAAATTGTTTGTAATAGGCAGTTACTGGAAAGAACATAGATGTCCCTCAACAAAAGAATGAATGAGCAAAATGTGCTATATTTACACAATGTCATATTAACTAGCAATTAATTAAAAAGACATTGACATCATGAAATTTGCAGACAAATCAGTAGAATCCCACCAAAAAAGAGAGATCATTTTGAGTCAGGTAATCCAGACCCAAAAAGACAAACACAGTATATACTCACTTGTAAGTGGGTATTAGACATAAAGGGCAATGATGCAATTATCCATGGACCCAAAGATGCTGGGTTACAAGGTAGAACACAAGGGATCAGGTGAAGTGGCGACAGAGGAAGAGTGTGTTGACAAAGACAACTAGAATAGGGAAGTCCTGTCTGTGGTATGAGGTAGAAACCTAGGATAATGGAAACTCCCAGGAATCTATGAGGATGACCAAGCCCCAAAGCAATGTAGATTATGGAACCTGAACCAGCCATCTCCTCAAACCAGGCAATGCTTCAAATAGAGTGATTGGGAGACCAACCCACCCATAAAACCTTTGACCTACATTTTTCCTGCCTATAAGATAAACAGGGTAAAGATGGAACAGAAATTGAGGAAATGGCCAACCAATGACTGACAGAGACCCATGCCCATTATTAGAGGGAACCCATTCCTGACACTGTTAATGATATTCCGCTATTCTTACACACATGAGCCTAGAGTAACCATCACCAGACAGACTTCACCAGAAACTGATGAAACAGAGATGAAGGAATCTAGTGGAAGTGGGGAAGGAAGGATTGATTACAGGAGACAGAGAAGTTAAAGGTATCACAAGAATACATACAGAATACATACATACACCTAAATTGGCCCCATAGGGGTTCATAGATACTAAAAAGTAACCAGAGACCATCCATAGGACCCCCTAATCCATACACACACACACACACACACACACACACACACACACACACACACACACACATCAATTGTGCAGCTTGGTCTTCATGTAGGACTCCTAACAGCTAGAGAAGGGGCTGTCTCTGAGTCTGTTGTCTGCCTTTGAAATTCTTTCCACCTACTGGGGTGTGTATTCTAGTCTCAATAAGAAAAGATGTAGCTAGTCTTACTGCAACTCGATATGCCAAGGTAGGTTGATACCCATTGGTGGCCTCCTCTTTTCTGAAGAGATGGGAGAAGTGGAAGAGGTAAATGAGGGAAAAGAACTAGAAGGAGATAAGTAAAGGGAACCTATGCTCAGGGATTAATGATAATTAATTAATTAACTAATTAATTAAACAAGAAAAAATATCAACTTCAGAATGTTTCTTTTCATCTTTACAGTAGAATGTATCTCTGTCTCTGTTTCTGCCTGCTTCTTTCTCTTTCTTTCTTTCTTTCTTTCTTTCTTTCTTTCTTTCTTTCTTTCTTTCTTCTTCTCTCTGTCTCTCTCTGTCACACACACACACACACACACACACACACACACACACACACACACACACACATTACACATTCATTCAGTAGTAAATACAGATTTTAGCAACTTAAGCACCATGGCAGTTCTCCCTTATTTCTCTAGGATAGACATCAGTGCTCTAGCTTCCCTTTCATGCATGACTCAGTGCTCCAAATGTGTGCAAGCTTATTGGTAGGAACATAATTTCATTCCTCTAGGCTGTAGAGTGCAGGTCCTATCTTTTTGTTTGGCGGCAACTTGGACTGTCACTGGCTATCACTGATATTCAGTTACCTAAAATTACCTGCCATAGTATTCTTCATGCTGGAACAACTTGATGCAAACTCTGGCAGAATTTACGGCTATAGTCCTCGAATATGAACTCTTATGTAACCAAAGAAGCAGATATAAATGACAATTTCATCATCTGAATTTAACTAAGAGTCTAACTAACAAGAGTAAATACTCAGTTTTGTGTACCTATTCTGTGGAAGAGGTTATAAAGGAAGTGATACCACAGGAGAGAATATTAGGAATCATTTAGAGCTGTGCGTCCTTAGATGCCTGAAATACAAACAAACAAACAAACAAACAAACAAAATCTCTCCAGAACTCCTTAAAATATAGCAATGCTATTCTGACTTCCGCTCTGTTATCCATGGTAACTGTATCGTCTGTGCATGGTCTGAGCAAAAAGTGCAGATCACACCATTGCTTTCAGAAAGAAAAGACATCTTCTGGCATTAGAGTTTCTCAGATTTGTACATTTACTATATTACCCCAAATAAAAGAAACACATCTTGAAGAACACTACATTTCTAGCTGACCCAAAGTTTCTATGGAAGGACTGCATGTCAACCTATATTCATATTTTTTCTTAGGAAGCACAAAACCGGCTCTATATTTCAAAGGAAGATATGACCAGATGTCTTAATTTGAGCTAAGGAAATATATATGGAACAGATGTTTATCACCTTATCCACAGGGTCTAGAATAAACCATGTTTCTTCTTCTTTCCCTGTCTGAAATTACTTCCCATACTCACTTATATTAAGGACTTTGGAAACTGGAAAATGAATGAGCTATAAGGCATAAGGGGTTAGAATTTCTAAATTTCTGAGTCCAATATTAATTTGCTAACTATCATGACATAGATAGGAAATAAATTTATATTATCTTAAGTCATTGAGACTTATAAATACATTTCTCACAACAGTGGGCAGTTATATTAGCACTGAAAGTTATTTAGTGCCATAGCTAGAAATTGTCATTAATGTCGATGAACTTAACAGTAAGCTTACAAGCTGTAAGAAAACAAACACAAATAGATTATAAGGTAGCTGGGCCCTATTCTACTGTCAAACATGTCAACATCTATAACACTGTTACTCAAGATTATCAAGCTAGCTGACCATATGCCTGTTAAGTCTGTAGCACAAATAAATGATCAGATAAGATTCAGTAGTGAAAAAAATGATTGTATAATTGGCTCTCTTAAAGCAAATTGTTGAAGTAAAAATGATAAGTTTAAAGTTTCTTAGCTCTTGAAGAAAGGAAAGGACATAAAATGTAGTAGAATAATGGAGTAGGAGGGGTAAGCATTGCTTACATCCATCCTCTCCTTGGGAAGGAATTTCAAGTTTTTCTATGGAACAGAAACAAACTTCAATGGCAATTTTTGAGCAACTAAGAGGGACATTTTGCTATACATCAGGACTATAAATTCAATTAATACGAAGAATATGTAATGAAGTAGCTTCATGAGTCTGAAATGAATGACAGGATTGTCATCATTTTCTGGTAACAAACTTTAGTCTAGATTTACATGGTTCCTACACTGAGATGGTATTCTTGAGCAGAAGGTAGTTCAATCAATTGATCATTGTCACTATTTACCTGTTGTGAAATTGGAAAAAAAATTTATTAAATGATACATTGCTCTGGCTATCTTGCCATATCTTTATATAATTATACAGATATAGTTGTATATCATATTATTTTATGCTATGTGTATTCATGTTAAAAATCAAAGATCAACAATAGGTATCTTCTATCTTTTTTTTTTTTTTTTTTGAGACAAGGTCTTTCATTAAACCTGGAGCTCACAAATTGGCTCACAAACTTCAGAGATCCTGCTGATTTCATCTTCCCAATGATGCAATTACAGGCTTTAGCTATGGATCAGTGTTTTGTTGTTATTTTAAAAAAAATATATAAGTCTTATAGGGACTGGATTCAGGCCTTCATGCTTGTGTGTCAAGTACGTCAATGGATAAGTCATCTTTCCAACCCAGACTACTTTACTTTTTTGGTTCTGAGTAAGAGTGTTGAGAACCGCACTAGTCCTACATCCAGGTGCCAAAAATGTGGAGGCCCTCTCCACTCCACGCTTGGTGGCCACGTCTTCCTGGCCCAAGCTGCTGCTCCAGTCCGCAGGTCAGGGTTCAGCAAGAGAGAGAGTGAGGACGAACTCGAAGAGTGGAGACCAGACAGAGTGTGATTCAATCCAGTTTATTCTTCAGTCTCTCTTCCTAGTCCAAGTCCCAAGTCTAGCTGTACTCTCTAAAGAGTTTCCCTAAAGAGTATATTTCCTCTAAGTGTCTGATTTTCTCATCTCTCTCCTGTCTGCCTCTTGCCTTTATATGTCTCACTTCCAAGCCATGCCTTTTGGTCACACCTTTAATCATGTCCTTAGGTCTTGTCTCTAAATCTGATCTCTACACTTCTAAGTCACACTCTTAAGTTAGACACCTTTAATCTCACACACCTTTAATCTCACACACCTTTAATCTCACACACCAAAGGTATCCAAACCAAGATTATCAGAGTGTGCTCAGCTGTTGTAGGCTAATGTAATCCAAGTCTCATATCAGGGTATATGGCTCAAGATGGCTGCAAAGCTGATAGCCACTTTCTGCTAAAAGTCGGCCCCCAAAAAGTCCCCCTTTTTAAATTTTTTTCAAAAGGGAAGGCTGGGAAAACTTACGGAAACCGTGCCTGTCCTAGGTTGGAACAAAGGACCCCAGCCTCCCTTTCCCGTCCTTGGATACTCAACAGCCATTGGTTGAGCTTCTGTCTTAGGATGGTGAGGCCTCCCTTCTTTTAGGGGCAAGGGTCTCAGTATGCTCTCTTACCCATCTTTGACTATCCAGCTTAGTGCATAAGTTAGGGGATATACCTCATTAGTCTTGATGACAGAGGTTTTACAATCCCCTACTTCCAGCCTGTAATAATGGACCTGTGTGGGTTTCATTTGAATAGCGTATATCTGTTGTCATAGAAAAGCCATCAGTCAGTTGAACTGCATCAACCCAAGAGACAAGAGACTTAACAATGCCTGAACAGTCAGTATGACAGCAACACTCTTTTTTAAGGGCAACATATAACTCCCTCTATCAGAGGAGTAAAAAGTGTAAGCTTCTTCTATTCTGTTTATAAATGTCTTATATCAGAATCTAAATCTATAGAAATACAAAACTGATCATAGCTTTGATCTAAAGAAAACAAGTAAGGAAATCCCTGTTCCTGCTATAGTCAATCTCAAACCCAAAAAACAACTATAGTAACTGTGGTAGTGGGTTTTTTCCTGGGTCTAAACAATCTAAATTCCCACTAAATCTAAAACAATCTAGTTCCCCACTAAATCATAAGTCAGGGAATCAAGAGTCCAATAGAGCCACCCTGGAGATTCAGGTGGTGATGTCTCCTTCAGCACTGATAACTTCCCAAGTCAGGTTTACTCGTTGATCTGTTCCAGTTTGAAGGCAATTGTGAAGCATCTTCATGTTTCCTGTGAAGAAAAAATATGCTTCTCAGGGGGTTTCTCCTCCCTGGATTTGTTATTGTTGTCTATTTGTTTAATCAGTCTCTCTGGCAGCCAACGTGCAGCATCTGCAGTTTGGGAATATATGCAAACAGAACCTCTTCCCCAGGTAAGCACTGGATCTGGCCCATTCCAGGTTCCAGTTAATGGGTCTTTCCAGAGGACTGTTGCAAAATTCTTTTTGGTATCAGGATGCCAGAATCTATCTGCAGCAGATTTTCCTTCAGAATCCAAATTTTAAAAATTTAAAATGAAGAGTGCATGATGAAGGATATTTCTGGGGGATCCCTTGGTAGGATACCATTCCCCCTTTTTAATTTTTTCAAATTGACATTTAATGGTTTGATGTGCCCTTTCTACCATACCTTGGCCCTGTGGATTATATGGAATACCCGTTTTATGTAGTATTCCCAATTTTTCATAAAATTGGTGGAAACTGGAGCTTGTATAACCTGGCCATTGTTAGTTTTTATCTATTTAGGCACACCCAATACAGCAATTGTAGCAAGCATATGAGCGATCACATGCTTGCTTGCTTCTCCAGTTTGTAATGTTGCATAAATGAAATCACTGTATGTATCTTCACATACATGTATATATTTTTGATTGCCAAATTCATTATAATGAGCAATATCCATTTGCCAGATACTGTTTGGTATCAGTCCCTTTGGATTTACACCCAAATGAGGAACTGGTAAAAGTTTAACACATGATTGACATTGTTTGACAATTTATCTAGCTTGTTCTCTGGTAATTTTAAATATAACTTTTAAAGTTTTAGAATTAAGGTGATGTAACTCATGAGCCTTCATGGCCTGATCCAAATTAGATTTCTGATGTGATAAAGTCACTGCAGTGGGTAAGGCCAGAGGTCCCATTTCTGGGGTTAATACTGTGTGGGTGGCAGAACTGAGGTTCAGTCCTGCTCTTCCTGTTGTTGCTCGACTAAGTTCAGAAAGGGATTGGTGTTTGCTGGTAGGACACTGATTGCTCCATAAGACTGTTTTGGCTTGTGTCGGTTCTGGGCCTGGAGCTGGCCCCTGTTCCCGTTTCCCTGATTATGGGAAAGGATGTTACCTTGTGCATCTTGTTTAGACCTATAATCACTAGCCCAATGCCTTCCATGTTTGCAATGTGGGCAGAGCCCAGGCTGTTTTCTGGGCTGTCTCTGGCTTAACTCATTTTCTACCCTGCAATCTCTTGCAAAGTGTCCAGGCTTACCACATTTAAAACATGCCTTTCTGTCTTTACTTGCCAAAAAATATCTTACAGATTTTCCTTGCATAGCAGCCACCATAGCTAAGCCCTGTTGGTAAGAGGGACCTATGCCAGAACAGAGTCTGATATACCCTGTAAGGTCTGTCTTCTTCCTGTAAGGTCTAATGGCCACTTGGCAGGCAGGATTAGCATTTTCATATGCAAGTTGTTTCACATAATCTACACCTGCCTCTGCATTACCAAAAATCCTCCCTGCTGTTGTCATTAATCGATGAACAAAGTCAGAAAATCATTCATCAGGCCCTTGCCTGACTGTTGTTAAAGATGCACCAGGGTCTCCCTTTACTGGAAGTTTATGCCAAGTCTTCATGGCTGCATTTTGAATTTGAGCATATAAACCTGGGTCATATTGCATCTGGTTATCACTAGAAGCAAATTGCCCTTCTCCTACTAAGGCATCAAAGGACCAACCATTGCCTGCCTGAATGTTTCTCCTAGCTGTCTCTTTACAATTCTCATGATACTCTGATTTCCAAATAAGATAGTCTCCACCACTAAGAACTGCTCTCACTAATGTATTCCAATCACTAGGAGTCAGCCACTCCTCTGCAACAAACTCTAAAATTGCAAGAGTAAAAGGAGCAATGGCACCATATTGTGATACTGCATTTTTTTAATTTCTTAATAATTTGAAAATTAAACTCTGTGTGATGTCTCCAAGCAATCCCTTGAGTGTCTCTGGTCTCTGATACAAGAACAGCCTCAGCATTTCCCTCCTCTGGATGATCTGTGGCTAATCTTAAGCTAGATGACAGAGACTGTCTTTGGACTCCTGGTTGAGGAACACAGGGAGCCAGGGGATTTTCGAAGTTTACCTCTTGCGACATCTTTCCTGTCTTTAATTTTTGTAGCTGATTAATTAACTCCTGATACTCTTTTTCTAACTCCATTTGCTGTTTAAGAACAGATATTTTTTCCTGTAACTCCCTTATGGGATCTATAACCACCATCTCCATTGCGGTAGCATTTGGAGGTGGAGGTGCATAGGGAGGGGGTCTTTCAGCATCATAAAATTTGACTTCCTCTTCCTCTTGGTCAGCACAATCTGGCTCTGACAAATTGTCATCAACCTTTGGTTGTATTTTGGATTCTAACTTATGCTTCTTTTTATTTTGAACAAAAAAAGACAGCATTCAAGAACAAAAGCAGAAAATTAACACATGTGAGCAGCAAACAACAAAACCAAAACAGAGAGTTGAATTCAAGTTGACTAATTTCTTGTCCCATTTTTATTACCTTTCTCTGCTGCGTCCTTCTTCCAGTAACGTCCCTCACTGGATCTCTCATTCTTGCTGCCTCTCGTTGAGCGCCAAAAAATGTTCAGAACCGCACTAGTTCCACGTCTGGGTGCCAAAAATGTTGAGGCCCGAGCTACCCCACTTTGGGTGGCCAAAAATGTTGAGGCCCTCTCCACTCCATGCTTGGCAGACATGTTTTCCTGGCCCAAGCTGCCGCTCCAGTCCATGGGTCGGGGTTCAGCAAGAGAGAGAGTGAGGACAGACTGGAAGAATGGAGACCAGATAGAGTGTGATTCAATCCCGTTTATTCTTCAGTCTCTCTTTCTAGTCCAAGTCCCAAGTCTAGCTGAACTCTCTAAAGAGTCTCCCTAAAGAGTATATTTCCTCTAAGTGTCTGATTCTCTCTCTGATCTACTTCTACTCCTAGTGTCTGAATCTCTGCCTCTGTCTTCTGTCTGCCTCTCGCCTTTATATGTCTCACTTCTAAGCCATGCCTCTAAGTTACACCTTTAATCATGCCCTTAGGTCTTATCTCTAAATCTGATCTCTAGGTCACACTCTTAAGTCACACACCTTTAATCTCACACACCCAAGGAAAGATCCTGGCTATCCAAAGCAAGATGTTATCAGAGTGTGCTCAGCTGTTGTAGGCTATTGTAATCCAAGTCTCATGTCAGGGTATATGGCTCAAGATGGCTGCAAAGCTGATAGCCGCTTTCTGGTAATAGTCGGTTCCCAACATAAGGGGAATTGAGAGTGAATGTTCTCCACTGGAATATTTAAGGACTGATATTCATAGAATGCGGTGACTGCCATGCTAGTAGAAGAATTATTGTTAGCCATGATGTGAAGAATCACAGTGAATTGCACATTGTTTTCATGATCTTCAACTTTGATTTAGAATAGCCTTTTTCTTGGATAGAAAAAACTTAATATTTTTAATAGTAATTAAAATACTACGTGATAAAATGAATGAAATCAATACTATCTTTTTCCTTTTTATTGTCATTTAAACTCATTATAAGTATCTGTGATGTTGTCAGATGAGTTAGGAAACACAAACACACAATCCGTTTATCATTTTGTCTTTGAACAGTCATTGGGAGATATGAGAGATTTTCTGTGCCTCAGCACATTGCTTTTCTTTATTCTTATGTCACGTGTAGCACAGATTCTTTCATGGTAATCTTACTCTTTATTGCTCAATGCAGGTTAGTCTTAAAAAGATTTCCATAGTAAAGAAATTTATTGCCAAAGTGATTATGTTCACAGATCAGTTTAATTAGACTCTTTCATTTTTCTAAACCCAATTGTGCTCCTTGCTCATCTTATAATTAAGAAGGTAAGAATCTTATTTTACTATTTTGTTTCTGCACCAAGTCTTTTTGCAACCCATCTCTAAGACTTAGTTTTACTCTTGTGAATGAAGATTACACTTTTTTAAGTAGGCATATCTACTTAGAAATTTTAAAGAACAATATGTCACCATAAAATCCTCACAATAAGCAACCGGAGTTGTTAACACAATTGTAGATTTGAAATAATACAACTAGGAGGAAAAGACTATAAGAGCCAGTTATGACCACAGATAAAGAAGTGATTGAGACTATGTTAACATTTGCATGTTCTGATTTCAACTCTAAAGCTTTTATATAAATACATTATGTTTCTCTGAGATCAGATCTATTTGCCTGAGATATATAGTAATTCTTGATTTTATAGGCTTAAACAAGATCGTAACTTCAGCTTTCAGATAAAAGTTTCATTTGATAACTTTAAAATAAAAGAGGTTTAAGCACAGGTTATTCTTTTATTTAATAATATTAACAAATATTGCTTATATAGGAGGGACCACACACAATGCTGCTCACTTCATTCAAACATTCCATGTTGAATTGGTTTCCAGGTAAACATTCATTATTCCTATACATTCACTTCAGCAATCTCAGTAAGGCATGTCAGCTCAGTGCAATCTTGGCTTTGTTGTAAATATATACATTAATTGTACTTGAAATTAATAAATGCAGAAGATTTGTATTTTATAGGTTAAAAACTCTTAATATCCATCACTATCATTAATAATGAATATTACAAGAAACATACACTTGCTTTTTATAATTTAATAGTAAGTCATTTCTTTTTTATTGGTTATTTTATTTATTTACATTTCAAATACTATCCCCTTTGCAGGTTTTGCCTCCAAAAACTCCCTATCTCATCCCCCTATCCCATGCTTCTATGAGGGTGCTCCCCACATTCCCACCCAATCCTCCCTCAATGCCCTAGCATTTCTGTACTTTGGGGAATCAAGTCTTCATAAGACTGAAGGCCACCCATCCCATTGATGTCACATGAGGCCATCCTCTGCTAAATATGCAGCTAAAGCCATGGGTCCCTCCATGTGTACTCTTTGGTTGGTGGTTTAGTCCTTGGGAGCTCTGGGGGTTCTGGTTGGTTGATAATGTTGTTCTTCCTATGGGGTTGCAAACTCCTTCAACTCCTTGAGTCTTATACCCTTTGTATATTGTGGATATTAGTCTTCTATTGGATGTAGGGTTGTTAAAATTTTTTTCCCAATCTGTGAATTGCCATTTTGTGCTATTGACAGTGTCCTTTGCTTTACAGAAGCTTTTTAATTTATGTGATCCCATTTATCAATTATTGATCTTAGAGCCTTGGCCACTGGTGTTCTGTTCATAAAATTTTCCCCTGTGCCAATGTGCTTGAGGCTCTTCCTAGCCTTCTCTTAGATTCAGTATTAGATTATTAGTATTATTATTAGATTATTAGTATTATTATTAGATTATTAGTATTAGATTCTATTAGATTCAGTATATCTGGATTTATGTGGAGGTCTTTGATTTACTTGGGCTAGAGCTTTGAACATGGGGATAAGAATGGACTAGTTTGCCTTTTTCTACACGTTGACTTGCTGTTAAGCCCCACCATTTGTTGAATATGCTGTCTTTTATCCACTGGATAGTTTTGGCTTCTTTGTCAAAGATCAGGTGACTATAGGTGTGTGGGTTTAATTCTGGGTCTTCAATTCTATCACATTGATCTACTTGCCTGTTTCTGCACTAATACCATGCAGTTTTTATTACTATTGCTCTGTAGTATACAGCTTGAGGTCAGGGATGGTAATTCTCCCAGAAGTTTTCTTATTGTTGAGAATAGCTTTTGGTATCCTGGGATTATTGTTGTACCAAACGAATTTGAGAATTTCTCTTTCCCTCTCTGTAAAGAGTTGAATTGTAATTTTGATGGGGATTGCATTGAATCCGTAAATTGCTTTTGGAAAAACGGCCATTTTTACTATGTTAATCATGCTGATCCAAGAGCATGGGAGATATTTCCATCTTCTGAGACATTCTTAAATTTCTTTCTTCAGAGACTTGAAGGTTCTTATCATACAGATCTGTCACTTGCTTGGTTAGAGTCACATGAAGTTATTTTACATTATTTGTGACTATTGCAAAGGGTGTCATTTCCCTATTTTCTTTCTCTACCCATTTATCCTTTGCGTATAGGAAGGCTACTGATTTGTTTGATTTAATTTTATATCTAGCCACTTAGCTGAAGTTGTTTATCAGGTTTAGGAATTCTCTGGTGGAATATTTGGACCATTTAAGTGTATCATATCATATAAAAATGGTGATATTTTGACTTTTTTCTTTCCAATTTCTATCCCTTTGATCTCCTTTTGTTGTCTAGTTGGTGTGGCTAAAATTTCGAGTATTATATTGAACAGGTAGGGAGAGAATGGGCAGCCTTGTCTAGTCCCTGAATTTAGTGGGATCCCTTCAAGTTTCTCTCCATTCAGTGTGATGTTGGCTACAGCTTTTTGCTGTATACTGCTTTTATTATGATTAGGTGTGGGCCTTGATTTTCTAATTATTCCAAGACTTTTATTATGAAGGGTTGTTGAATCTTGTCAAACTCTTTTTCAGCATCTAATGAGATAACCATGTGTTTTTTTTCCCCTTGAGTTTGTTTATATAGTGGATTATGTTGATTGATTTCCATATATTAAACCATCCCTGCATCCCTTGAATAAAGGCTACTTTATCATGGTAAATGATCATTTTTGTTGTGTTCTTTAATTTGATTTGCAAGAATTTGCTCTTTTTATTTGTGTTCTGGATTTTCAGGATGTTTTGGGTTAGGAGCTTTTTGCCTTTTGCATTTTCTTTGACAGTTTTGTCAATGTTTTCTATGGTATCTTCTACACCTGAGATTCTCTCTTCTATCTCTGCTATTCTGCCAGAGATTCTTGCATCATGACTTCTAATCTCTTTCCTAGGTTTTCTTTCTTTCTTTTTTTCATAGCAGCCTTATTTATTTATTTATTTATTTATTTATTTATATTTTTCTATTTTTATTAGATATTTTATTTACACTTCAGATGCCATCCCCTTTCCCCATTCCCCCCCCCCCCCCCTTAGAAAACCCCTATCCCGTGAACATGAAGGGATGTTGAATTTTGTCAAATGCTTTCTCAGCGTCTTGTGAGATGACCATGTGGTTTTTTTCTTTGAGTTTATTTATGTAGTGGATTACATTGATGGATTTCTGAATATTGAATCATGCCTGCATTCCTGGGATAAAGCCTATATGATCTTGATGGATATTTGTTTTGATGTGTTGTTGGATTCAGTTTGCGAGAATTTTATTGAGTATTTTTGCATCAATATTAATAAGAGAGATTGGTCTGTAGTTCTCTTTCTTTATTGGGTCTTTCTGTGGTTTAGGTATGAACGTAATGGTAGCTTCATAGAACGAATTGGGTAGTGTTTCTTCTGTTTCTATTTGATGGAATAGCTTGAAGAGGATTGGTATTTGGTCTTCCTTGAAGGTCTGAAAAAATTCTGCACTGAAACATCTGGTCCCGGACATTTTTTGGTGGAAAGATTTTTAATGACTGTTTCTATTTCTTTAGGAGTTATGCGACTGTTTAGATGGTTTATCTGCTCCTCGTTTAACTTTGGTACCTGGTATCTGTCTAGAAAATTGTCCATTTCATCCAAAGTTTCCAATTTTGTTGAGGATAGGCCTTTGTAGTAGGATCTGATGATTTTTTTAATTTCCTCTGTTTCTGTTGTTTCTTTTCAGTTCTGATATTATTAATTTGAATACTATCTCTGCGCCCTTTGGTTAGTCTGGCTAAGGGTTTGTCTATCTTGTTGATTTTCTCAAAGAACCAGCTCCTGGTTTTGTTGATATTTTGTATAGTTCTTTTTGTTTCAGCTTGGTTGGTTTCAGCCCTGAGTTTGGTTATTTCCTGCCGTCTACTCCTCTTGGGTATATTAGCTTCTTTTTGTTCTAACGTTTTCAGGTTTGCTGTCAAGTTGTTAATGTATGCTCTTTCCAATTTCTTTTTGTGAGCACTTAGAGCTATGATTTTTCCTCTTAGTACTGCTTTCAGTGAGTCCCACAAGTTTTGATATGATGTGTCCTCATTTTCATTTAATTCTAAAAAGTCTTTAATTTCTTTATTTCTTCCTTGACCAAGTTATCGTTGAGTGGAGCATTGTTCAGTTTCCAAGTGTATGCGGGCTTTCTATTGTTTTTGTCCATGTCAAAGAGGAGTCTTAGTCCATGGTGGTCTGATAAGGTACTAGGGATTATTTCAATCTTTTTGTATCTGTTGAGGCCTGTTTTGTGACCAATTATATGGTCTATTTTGGAGAAGGTACCATGAGGTGCTGAGAAGAAGGTATATTCTTTTGTTTTAGGATGAAATGTTCTATAGATGTCAGTTAAGTCCAATTGGTTCATAACTTCTGTTAGTTTCATTGTGTCTCGGTTTAGTTTCTGTTTCCATGATCTGTCCATAGCTGAGAGTGGGGTGTTGAAATCTCCCATTATTATTGTGTAGGGTGCAATGTATGCTTTATGCTTTAGTAAAGTTTCTTTTATGTATGTGGGTGCCCTTGCATTTGGGGCATAGATGTTCAGAATTGCGAGTTCCTCTTGGTACACTTTTCCTTTGATGAATATGAAGTGTCCTTCTTTATCTTTTTTTATTACTTTTGGTTGAAAAATGATTTTATTTGATATTAGAATCGCTACTCCCTCTTGTTTCTTGGGACCATTTGCTTGGAAGATTGTTTTCCAACCTTTTACTTTGAAGTAGTGTCTGTCTTTTTCACAAAGGTGCATTTCCTGAATGCAGCAAAATGTTGGGTCCTGATAGTCTATGTCTTTTTATTGGAGAATTGAGTCCATTGATATTAAGAGATATTAAGGAAAAATGAGTGTCGTTTCCTGTTATTTTTGTTATTGGCATTGGAGATATGTTTGTGTAGCTACCTTCTTTTATGGTTTTTGGAAGATTACTTTCTTGCTTTTTCTAGGTTGTAGTTTCCTTCCTTGTGTTGGAGTTTTCCACCAATTATCCTTTGAAGTGATGGATTTGTATTGAGATACTGTGTAAATTTGGATTTGTCATGGAATATTTTGGTTTCTCCATCAATAATGATTGACAGTTTTGCTGGGTATAGTAGTCTGGGCTGGCATTTGTGTTCTCTTAGGGTCTGTATGATATTGGTCTAGGATCTTCTGGCTTTTATGGTCTCTGGTGAGAAGTCTGGTGTAATTCTTATAGGTCTGCCTTTATATGTTACTTTGCCCTTTTCCCTTACTGCTTTTAGTATTTTTTCTTTATTTTGTACATTTGATGTTTTGACTATTATGTGGCGGGAAGTATTTCTTTTCTGGTTTAAACTATTTGGAGTTCTGTAGGCTTCTTGTATATTTATGGACATCTCTTTCTTTAGGTTAGGGAAGTTTTCCTCTATAATTTGGTTGAGGATGTTTACTGGTCCTTTAAGTTAGGAGTCTTCCCCCTCATCTATACCTATTATCCTTAGGTTTGGCCTTCTCATTGTATCTTGGATTTCTTGTATATTTTGGGTTAGTAGCTTTTTGTATTTTGCATTTTCTTTGACAGTTGTGTCCATGTTTTCCATGGTATCTTCTGCACATAAGATTCTCTCTTCTATCTCTTGTATTCTGTTGGTGATACTTGTGTCTATGACTCCTGATCTTTTTTTTTTTTTTTTTTTTTTTTTTTTTTTGGTTTTCTATCTCCAGGGTAGTCTCCCTTTGTGATTTCTTTATTGTTTCTACTTCCATTTTTAGATCCTGCATGGTTTTGTTTAATTCCTTCTCCCGTTTGGTTGCATTTTCTTGCAATTCCTTAAGGGATTTTTGTGTTTCCTCTTTAAGGGTTTCTATCTGTCTACCAGTGCTCTCCTTAAGTTCTTTGAGAGTGTTATTTATGTCTTTCTTAAAGTCCTTTATCATCGTCATGAGAAGTGATTTTAATTCTGAATCCTGCTTTTCTGTTGTGATGGGGTGTTCAGGGCTTGCTATGATGGGGGAACTGGGTTCTGATGATGTCATGTAACTTTGGTTTCTGTTGCTTACGTTCCTGCGCTTGCCTTTTGCCATCTGGTTAACTCTAGTGCTTCCTGTACTTGCTATCTCTGACTGAAGCCTACCTTTCCAGTTATCTTGCTTGTGTCTGATCTCCTAGGGGTCCAGATGTCTTTGTGATCTTTTCCAGCTGCACTAATTACAGTGGTACCTCTAGGATGCCTCAGGATATGGTGCCTCCAAGGTAGCAGTCCAGCTAGGTGTCTGCTGTTTTGGGTGCAGTGTCTCCTGTAGGAGACTCCTCTATCTCAGGATATGTTGTGTGACGCTCTGAGTTCAGTTGTTCCTCTGTGGCTCTGGCTTGAATGGACCTTCCAGTATGTCTTAGGTGGAATCCGGGGTCCACACAACAGCAAACCTGGCAGAGGTCTGGTCCAGGCCTCAGATCCGGGAGAGGGGCGAAAGGGGAGTGCTAGTCCACAGGGCGGGGAGGGGAGGTTGAGTATCTGCTGGAATCTGAGCACTCACAGCACCCAGCTATGGGCTTAGGGCAGTATGTGGGTCTTCCTACCTAACGCTGACTGTGGGAATCTGTGGAGCCTCCAGAATGTCTAGGGCGGAATCTGGGGTCCACACAACAGCAGACCTGGCAGAGCTTTCCTAGGTTTTCTATCTTCAGAGTTTTCTCCATTTGTGATTCCTTTATTATTTCTAACTCCATTTTTAGATCCTGGAAGGGTTTTTGATTCCTTCACCTTTGTGTTTTCCTGTGTTTCTTTAAGAGATTTATGTGTTTCCTCTTTAAGGACTTCTACCTGTTTATCTGTGTTGTCCTGAAATTCTTTAAGGGAGTTATTTAATGTCCTTCTTAAAGTCCTCTATCATCATTATGAGATGTGATTTAAATCAGAATCTTGCTTTTCAGGTGTGTTGGGCTATCCAGGGCTTGCTGTGATTGGGGAACTGGGTTTTGATGGTGCCAAGCAGCCTTGATTTCTGTTGCTTATGTTCTTGTGCTTGGCTCTAGCTATCTGGATATCGCTGGTGTTAGCTGGTCTTGTTGTCTCTGACTGGAGCTCATCCATCCTGTGAGCCTCTGAGCCTGGGCCTGTCAGCATTCCTGTGATCTTAGGTATCACCACTCCTGGGGGACAAGGTATCTCTGGGAGGGATTGGGATGCAGAGAGGTATGGCATAGATGGAAAGCAGAAGTATCTTGTCCCCAGCTGCTCAGAGGTTCCTGGGTCCTATGTTCTTGAGGTGGGTCTCACTTGGACCAGGTATTGGTGATCTCACCTGTGAGCTTAGGTGTGTCAGCACACCTGCAGGACAAGCTATCTCCAGGCAGGATTGAGGTATAGAGAACTGTGGCACAGGATCAATTCCAGGATGCAGATGGAAACTGGAAATCTAGTAAGTCATTTCTAATAAGGTTTTAAAATAGTAACCCACAGGATATAAGACAGACTACAGCCTTCATTGATTCATAAGCCTGTTTCATATAACATGTTATAGTATTATCCTTAACCTAATGAATTATGTTTTCTTTTACATGCGTGTGTGTGTGTGTGTGTGTGTGTGTGTGTGTGTGTGCATTTTGAGGTTAGAAGAGGTCCATGGAGCCCCTGGAACCATAGTTACAAATGGTTGTGAGCCACCATAGGGATGCTGAGAACTGAAACTGGGTCCTTTATAATAGCAACATGTGCTCTTAACCACTGACTCACCCTTCCAACCCCAATATTTTTTTTTATTTGTGAAAAATAACAAATGCTGTTTTAAATTTGTAGTTATAATCAACAGAAACTGAGTCTCTTGATAGGGTGGGCTAGTAAATTCTTATATTGCAGGAATTCTCACCTACATCATTGCCCTCTCTGGCATAATTTCAGTTTCTTAAAAGATGAACACTTGGCCACTCAAGAAGTGTGCATCAAGTAAGTTCCAACTGGGAGACTTTATGAGTTAACTTCCTATCAGTGAACATAGGTATCTTTTTGTATCCTTGTTGAAGGGGTAGAAGCTGATTGGTGAACATAGAGACTTACCTGAAAATAATTTGGTCTCAGTTACTTGTGTTTGTCAAGAAAAAAAATACACTCATGTTTATCTATTCATCTGCTGATTGAGCTCCGTATTTAAAAAGAGGCTGTTCCTTCTTTACCTCTAAATGGAAATATTCAATCATAGTTTAAGTTACACTGATTGTAAATATGGATCACAGTAGCAACATTCATCCTACTTTTCCTGTTTTATGTGTATAATTTATTTCCTAAATACTTTGCAGAAAAAATCAACTTCTTGAGATTTATTTCAACATAAAATATTTATTAATTCCCAAGACCACTGTATTAGCTGATCTGAGATCTGACTGACACAACAGTATTCTATTAATAAGGACAAAACTAACTCAATATAATATAAAAGATTAGCTCTTACAACACAGCCTGATAAATCATATTTCTTCAATTATTACTTTATATTAGTAATGGTTACCTAAGTCCATTCTTAGGTTACTCAGCTTGTTATGTGTTTGGGTAGCAACCACATGTAACACAGTGCATGTTATATGCATGTGTGGAAGGCATAGAACAACTTGTGAGAGTCACTCTATCCTCTCACTCTGGGAGTTCCAGGAAGCAAACACAGATCGACAGGCTTGACAGCAAATGTCTTTACTGACTGAGACATTTCAAATACTGTATCATTAAATTTTAATAGCTACTTTATTAGCATATGCCTAAGATACATTTGAAAGCATAACTTAAATATAATGAGATAGTCGATGTTTATGCATTTCAATTTCTACCTCACAAATATGATACGGATATAGTCAAGACTGAAAGTAAATAAAAGAACGCACATGATTTTACTCTATGTAATGAGATTTATTTTTAAGAAATGGTCTTAAAGTCATGGAGTCTAGTGTATCTCAGATTCATAGATCATAGTTCAGAGAGTCAGCAAAAAATGTATGCCAACTTTGTGTACAATTTATATCATGAAATATCCAGTGCATCAAATTAAGGTTTTTTGCTGATTTGGAGACACCCAATTACATCCGTGAGGTTCATCTCCCTCAAGTAAAGTCAACTTACTGCCAATTGATGCCATTCATAAATACCTAGTAGATAATGCTTAAATTAATATTCAATGGGTAACTGGATATTATGTTCTCCCTTCACATATAAAACTTACAACAATATTCATGCTCTCTGAACATGATCTGTCATTCTTGTTGACCTTGATCACCAATCTGTAAAATTTTTATAAGATTGTTGTTTATATTATATATAGTCCACTATTAAGGGAAGGAAATCCATGTTTTCATTTAAAATATTTCTTTTATTGTTTTCATTTTAAGACAGTTTATGTGCAGAAAACATTTGAATATAAAGGAGAAAGTTGAGCTTGTTAAAATGACTTGTCTTTAAACATGTGCCTCTCACAGTGTAGGTTCACAAACATTTCCTTTATACTTCATACAGAAATTCAATACTACATTGCTTGTTTTACTCATTAGTCCTGTCTTAGTCCTGTCCATTGGGATCTCTTTCAGTTATCTCTTGCATTTTGTCCCATAACTCCATCAATTTATCATCTGTCTGTTACAACTTCTTTATACAATGGGATTGTAACAATTCCTGGGTTCATCATTTCTACATCTAACTCTAGGCCATGAACCGTGCATCTCTCCCTCTCTACCACCTATGCATATATTTATGCATAGACTGATTTAGCTGTCATGCCTTGCTTATTTCTCAATTTCTACTAGGAGAAACTCGACTCTCATCATCTACCTTTCAACAGTGTAGTGTTTCATTTCTAGTACATACAGTTAACAACATCAGAACCCTGACCTGATATCAGTGTTTGGAACAAGTAGAAAGCAAGGCAAGTTTACATAAATCTCCTGTGTTAATTTTTTAAATTTCATTTTTTTTTGTTATTTCTAAGGTCTTCAGTAAGAAGAGTTTGCACATGTGTAATACAACTTGATTCTCTTATAGTTGTCTGTCTTTCTTCTGAGATATTCTGCTCCTAACATGTTTTGTTCTTATCACTTATACTGTAAAGTTTATGTTTTTATTTTTTTTACAAATGTATGATCCTATGTATCTACATTAAATCATTAAACAAAATTATTTCACTGATTTAACAAATGTCTTATATTCTACCTTCCTTTTGAGAGTAAATTTTCTTCATAACACATTTTAAATTTTATTTTATCTTGATAATAACCAGTTCTTCACTTATATAATAAATTATTTAATTTAATTGGAGTTGTATAGTGTGCACCTGGTTTAGATTAGATTATGACCTTAGTATGATTTGTCAGTTTTAGACTTTAGTATAGTTCATATTTTACCATCTATGAAATTTTGATGCAAAATTACTATTAGTTTCATACAGTAATTTTGACTCATCACTGTTCTGTCACTTTTGTTACTCATGCAAAAGTATATATTTTAGTGTGCCATCATGAATTGTAGATAAATGTTATGTAAAACATCTTCCAAATTCATATAATAATCTAGCCATTGAATACATATACATTGAATATAAGAAAAAAGTACAGATCAAAGAAGAGGACCAGAAATTTATCATCAATGCAGACTTACTTCTCTTACAAGAATAGTTATAATTCTTTAATTTTTTTTACAATAGTGAAACAACATGCCTTCTGTTAAAGAAAAAAATCCTAGAGTATAGAAATTAACTCTATTATTTATAATATAAAAATATGTGAACAAATATAAATATAACCTATCAGGCTCAATGAGATAATATTAAAAGTTTGAGGAACTGCTAAAATGTCCTGATGTACTGAAATCTATTAAAAATAAAAGAAATGGATGTGATAGATGGTCAGTCGAGATTGTCACTGAGGCAGTAAATCACCATTTAATGGCAGTCTCTGATCAGTTTACTAACATGAGGTAAAATAATGGTGTGTTTTAACATCTTGATGTATTATATTTAATAGCACACACATTCACGCTTTATTAGGCTACATGGTCTATGAAATTAGCTCCTTTTAAACTACTGTCTTCCAGCAAGTTTGATGCCAACAATTTGTAGATGATACTACCTAGAAAAAGAAGTCACTTGTCAAGGCTCATAAAACTAGTAATTATAAGTTCATGACCTGAGTCTGAGCACAGAGCTCATTCTCCAACCTCAGTGACATCAACACAGTGTCATTCTTTCTGCCACTGAGAATTACTGGGAATCTTGAAGCCATCCAAAGTTTTTACTTGTTTTTCTATTATTAATTTTTACTTTATAAATTATGTATCAATATTGCCTACAAAATTTTCTCCAGTATAGTATTTATTGAAGAGACTTACATTTTTTCAAATGGACAAAATAGAGAAATATGCTTAATGACACAAGCTATTTAGGGTGATAGACTAGAATTTAAGTTTTGATTTTTTTTCCCAAGGGAAAGGGATGAAATGATGATAATCAGAGAGAAGATAACTATAAATCTCATTGATAATCAACTCAAAATTTACTTTGAGTAGGTAATAAGATGTTTTCCATTACCACCGATATTCAATACTGTTTAAAAACAAATTTAAACAAACAAAAAAAGTAGGTTTGTATGGCAAATTTAAAGGCATTTTTTTCTCATTTATTCTGTGTGTATGTGCACATGTGTGAGCATACAAGCAAAGTGTTGGTTTGTATGCATAGGTATCAAAATGCTAAATTTGGGGTCAGAGAACTACTTAAGGAGATCCTTTTCGGCCTCAATATGTGGGTGCTGGTGATAGAATTTAGTTGTCAGGCTTGACATATGCTCTTACCTCCTGAGCTGTCTGGCCAGCCGCAGTTATAGCCCACACTGTCCTTAAATTGAACATTCTCCTGATTTGCTTTTCTTTGTTTACCCTTTCTGTATGTGCCATCAAAATTCTGATTGACAAGTTTTAAGCAGTTAAATTTTGGTAGTACAAATTTTATTTATAACAGCTATGTAATTAGACAATACGAACCTCTAAGATTTTGCTAGTATCCATAACAATAAAAGAGGCAAAATGTAAAAACTCTCTTGTAACATGGAAACAAATGAGAAAAATAAATAACCAAAAAGAATTAGGAAGACTCAAAAGACAGGGAATATAGTACACATTATATATTCACAAATAAAAGAAATTCTAGGCACACAAAAAATTACTCAGAAAAGAAAAATAGTAATTTCATTGCATGGATTTAGAATATAAGTTAAATCAGTTAGGTTATTCATACTCAGACATAGGGTGGTTAAATATGTAGTACTTTGAATTATCCCATTAGAAAAGTGATGTCATTTATAAGAGAAACAAAACTATGCCTTACATGAGACTTATACCTTAAACATAAGGCACATAAAAATGTCTATTTTCTTGAATAACATTTTATTAAATTATTTTATTTATTAACATTTCAAATTATGCCCCATCCTGGTCCCCCCTCTCTTAATTCTTCACCCTATCTCCCTCACCTAACCTTCTGAGACAGTGCTCCCACAAAACCCCACCTCATGCCCACCAATATCACTCTTCCTTGGAGCATCAAGATTCTACAGGATTAAGAGCATCTTCATTTGCTGAAGTGAGATAAGGCAGTCCACTGCTTCATTCTGGGGACCAAAGACAAGCCCATATATGCTCTTTGATTGGTGGCTTAGTCTCTTGGAGCTCTCAGGGGTCCGTAGTTGATACTGTTGTTCTTCCTATTAGACTGCACTCTTCTTCAACTCCATCAGTCCTTTGAATTTCCTTGAATAACTAATATTAAAAACTTTCCTTTGAAGGATAAGGATGTGGCTGTGGCAACAGATAGAAAGAAATATTTCTTCCTTTTGGGACATAATGCAGGCATGTGTACTCAGTATCTTAGACTGTATCAGCTTCCTAAGCTCAATGTCCATTTTTTAACCTACTGAAGTTCTACTTGGTGCCTGGACACATAAGCTTTTGCAAGCAACATGGGGCATTGATGGAATTCCAATTGATGCAGTTGAGAAAGAACTGATTCTGGGGAATGATTATTTTTCAGTGTCTACAAAATTTCAACTTAAACTGATTGTATACATTGACTAATTTCCAAAATACAGCCAGTCATATACCATCTTCTTTGGCCTAGGCTATGCTGAGATTTCCTATTAAGTTCATGTCTTATACTTATTATTAGTGATGTGTGTGTGTGTTTATGTCTGTATGTGTGCATCATTATAAATTGGAAAAGTTATCCAATTTTAATAACCAGAATTGTGACACACACTATTGGGTTGGTAATAAGCTGACTTATAGGTAAAATTGATCAAAACATAAGACTGAACACAAACTATTAAAAATACTTGAGAGAAATTTCTGCATGACATGAAGATTATTCTTAACACACACATGCACACACAGACACCACTAACAATTAAAGAAAAATGCATGAACTTGAGAAAGAATCTTTTAATAGCCTAGACAAAGGCAGACAGAAGATAGTAGATGCTGCGTGATGGAAGATAGATAAAGACAGGCTCTGATGGAAATTGGTCAGTGTGTGTTCTTTAAAAGTAAACAGACAAGAAAGACAACTGTATAATTCAAGTATGAAGACCTGAAGATCAGATATCTGATATTCAGCATCAAAGGGGACAAATGTCCAAACAACCTCAGAGTCAGAATCCAGAGTCCCTGCCTCTTTGGTTCTATTAGAACCCTCAGTGAATGGTATGATGTCCATGAAAAATGGTAAAGGTGTTTATTCCTACATTATCATACAGATTTGAAAATTTGACTCTTCCATAAACACTACATAGACAAACATAGAATTAATATTTCACCAATTATCAGAGCCTCTCTTAGCCTAGTGAACTTGACATATAAAATAAACATTATGTATGGTGAATAGAGAATGTGGTAAATTCTGCATCAGTGTTAATGGTTGGGACAAACTCAGCAGGATATTTGCATCTCCAATGCATGCTTTGACCTGCTAATTATATTACTAAATTTATATTCTCAATATGTGCATTCATATATTCACTTAAAGCTGTTCGCCTTTTCCGTTATAGTAATAAGGTTGTAGACATACACATGGCTTCCTAACTACTTTTCATTTCAGCATCTTCCTTATGTGACTTTTTCTTACCAGTTGTCAGAACCAATGGACTCTGCTTTCAGATGAAACCTTGAAGACAGACCTGCAATTAAGAAGTTCTTTCCTATTACATGTTATACCTCAAGTACCTGGATGTATGCCTAAAGGAATTACAGCAGTCTTGAACAGCAGTGCAGGTGATGAAATGGTTTTGGTTGAGAAAGTATCTGAAAAGACTATGTGAGCTCTTGAGTTACTATTAGGTCAGAATAAAACAATTAGTATACTGTATAAAGTGTATTTTTTGTGGTGGATACAAGCATAAAAATGTAATTGTTACTGAAAGTATAACATCTAAATTGAAGCTCCATGACATCAGAATGGCTATGCAAATGTGTAAAAGTTCATTGATATGTATAGACTTTGGGGCTTTGCAAATGCTTGTTTTGGTGACTAGGCTAATATAATTATGTGATTCATTTTCTTTGCAAGTTCATTGTGATAAAGTTTTTTTTTTTAATAGCATAGTTGGGCATGGTAGTATATATTTGTTGTTTAAATACTCTGGAGGGTAAAACACAATGATCAGGAATTGAGGACAGTGAGTTTCATGCCAGACTAGGCTACATATATAATAATATCCTCTCATAAAAATTAATTAACATAATTATATATACACTATATTTTTATATTTTAGCATGCTATTATTTACCAAAAATATGCAAAATTATTTGTGAAAATTCACTGATATATTTGGTATGAGTATATGTTAACAATGAGTTATATATTTTTTATCAAATATCAGATAAATTATTTTAGTGTTAATAAACAAAGGACCACCACCAACAAAAGCCATCTGTTCCAAACCACAGGTACCACAACTTATTCACTAGATAAGAGTAATAAAAGATATTCTAAAGGATATATTTTAATATCCTAGAAAGCATTATCAACACAAAACAAATCACAGAAAACTTTATGGCAAATTTTTATCTATCAATAAAAGAACTTTTAGCATATAATACTAACAAACATAGCCATCAAATTATATGTACATATATGTATGTATTTATGCATGCACACACACTCATATATGTATATTTCAAAATTCATGCTAAACTCTTTGGCAAATTCCAGTTTAAAAAGAAAACAACTTAATGGGAAGATTTTCAATGAAAATACACATGTATTATGAACATCTAAACATAAGAAATGAGTCAAAATTCATGTATAGTATTAGAAATAACTTTTAAAATAAGCATTTCACATACAAAGATTAATAGTAGTAATGTATATTATCTTGTATAAAGAATAAAAACTGTTATACTAAGCAAAAGACCATTAACAGCTCTTTTAATTTGAAGGGGGAGTAATTATTTTAGTTTACAATTGCAAGTTAGATTCTTCTGTAGCTGGGATCACATTCATCATCAAAAGCAGAGAGGAATTCATGCGTGTTCATTTAGCTTTCTCCTTATTATCTAGTCCAGGAAATTCTGCTAGCCATAGTTATATGGTCTTCTCACCTTGGTCCACATATTGAAGTTAGTTTCTCACAGACATGTTCCCAGACGAATCCTATCTCTCTTTCAGACACTAGACTGTGATTGTAGAGCATGTCAAGTTGCCAAATAAAACTTACCAACACAATGGATATCATAAGCTCGTAAGTGTTTTGGAACCAGTCCTGATTTGAGAGGGGTTTATGCGGTACAGGGGCATGGTGAAGTTCTGGCAGGCACAGTCCAGACATAAATTGTCTGGCCACTCCTGCTCAGCTCATGAGTGTGGTTCCTTCTTTTCTGCATCTGAGTTCTCACCTCTATCTGCCTTGTTGTCTAAATTTCAGAGAAGAACATCTTCAAGGTTAAAGTTACAGTGAAGACAAAGGCTGTTATTTATAAACAGGAAGGGGTTAGGAGGTACCAATACCTGTTGAGAGTGCCGAGCTCTCCTTATGTTTTCTGTTTAAATGTTTTGGATGAATTTTCCTGTGAAAAGCCTCGATGTGGAGCAGAGGGTGTTCCATGATGAACATAAGGAGGAGACAGTAGATTTCTCCATTCAATTATGCCTTGTCTCTTCTGGAGGACACCCATGGTGAGCAATATAAAATACCTTGTAAATTCTAATTAATTCTACAATTATTGATTAATCTGCAGATTGAGTTCCACTGAGTTCTCCAGAAGTCTGCTAAGGTCAAGTGGCTTCTTTACCTGAGTATGCCTTGTCACTGCCCCACAGCTCAGGATTGGTTCCTGTGTCTAGCAACACTAAAGTGTTTACCAGGGCAGGAGAAGATGCTGGAGAAGATTGGACATGTATTCAAGCAAAGCAAATGTAGCACCTTAGGCCACAGGGATGGCCATTGTCTGTGGTAATGTTTCTTGCTTATATTTACTAGTTTGGTCTCCACATTCAGGAACATTCAGGACTTCAAAGGAATGTTTACCTGGGACCACTCCCACTTTTCTTTCTATCAAGTGTGTTTGACCATGATGCAGTTTTCTTGCTTGTTGGTGAATCCTGTGCAAATAAATGTCCAGGGGCCTCAATGATTTGTATGAAGAACTGTTTGTTCTTTACTTAGTCATACTTTACTTGGTTTTTGTTGTTTGTTTTATTTTTGTCATTCTTTCCTGAATTATTTGGTTAATATCCATAGGGATTAAGATATGTGTCAAGTCATAAAGAAAGTCTTTATAATAAACATTTATTACATGCTTTAAAGGCTAAACAGAACTTAGCTGAAAATAATACACTTATATGAACCCATTGCTAGAAGGAACATGGAACTAATTCTTGTTGCAAATTCAATATAAAGTTTTAAAATACATTTTCATAAGTATGTTCTGATTTTGGGATTTAGGAAGAGGAACATTATTTCACATCCCAACGCCATAGAATCCTCTTCACATGCTAAGAAATTGACGGTATCCCAGGAGTTGAAATTCTTCATAGCCACAGGCTGAGGGAGAAATGGTAAAATTTTCATTTACACAATGGAATGTTTTACAGCTATTGAAAATGATGACATCATGAATTTTGCAGGCAAAATGGATGAAACTAGAAAATATCACCCTGAGTCAGGTACCCCAGGCCCAAAAGAAGATACATGGTATGCACTCACTGATAAGTGGATATTAGTCAAAAACTTCAGAATATCTATGATACAACAGACTGTAGGAAGCTTAAAAAGAAGGCCAAAGTAAATAGCCAGGATTGGCTATGAGACTATAGGTCTTCAACCCTGTCAGAAATCCAGAATGACTGAGTTAACTGAAATTATGGGAAGCACAAAGCATAGCTTCTAAAACTTAGCCAATTTATAGAGACCGCTGAACACCTGGACAGCCCCTATACTACAGAATGTTGGAGCATCAAATCTTCAGCCTTTTGGCCCAGAATCATCTGACAGACCTTAGTGATGCAGAATTATTAAGGGCTGATTACTCTGTCTAGGCAGATATAATCAGTCGATTATACTACTAGTGTGTCCTTTTCTGGACAGTAATTTGTCTGTAGATGGAAAAAGGCAATTGTTGCCTAGTGGCTGTCTCTGCACAACTGGAGTAACTCCAAGGATGCTCAATTTTGTCTTAGAATTCAAGACAGGAAGCTGTCAGGAGCAGACAGGTCTCTAATCAAAATGAACATTAATATAGAAATGTTTGTAATGTCAATTCTGTGGACTTCTGACGTTTTGAAAACCAACTATCCATGTAAGATAAACTGGACTGCTGTCTGTTAACTCCTCTCAGCTATTTCTAAATAAAACATAGAGAACACCCTAACAATAAACTCCAAGCCATGAATTTGCTATAGTCCCTTAACTCACAGGCTAACCATCTCAAATCAGTTTAAAAATAAGTTAAAGAAGGACTGGGTCTAAGCCTTGTATTCCTAAATGTGTTATACAGGCACAATGCCTATGCAAGTGGAAGGTTTTCAGCTGACATTTATTCTAAGCCAAGAAAAAAGCCAGGTTCAAAACTAAGTGTTTTAGTTAGGAGATGACAGAGGTTCTAGTTAGTCAACAAAATGATGGACTGGGTACTAGGATTATCTTGTACCCCACTGGTACAAATAGGAATAATTATGCTCTAATTGTATTTTGAGAGAAAAGTGTTATTTTAACAGGAAGGGTGATATGTAGGAGGAGCTAAGGGGGAAGGAGTACCGAGAGGAAGAGATGGAGTAAGGAGAGGAGACGATGGAGAGGAGAAACAAGGTGATGAGAGAGAGAAAGAGAGTGGGGGCATGGAGGCAGATGTCCATGTGTCTCCACCAGTCAAAGACAGTTTATATATCTAGGTTGGGTATTGTGTTACACTTCTGATTGAGCATTACCAAACATATAAAGCCTTTGACTAACACTTAAAAATTTGTATAAAAGCAAAAAGGAAAAGGGGACATGGATTAGGGGTTTTCTA
Organism: Arvicanthis niloticus; assembly: GCF_011762505.2. Classification (NCBI taxonomy): domain Eukaryota; kingdom Metazoa; phylum Chordata; class Mammalia; order Rodentia; family Muridae; genus Arvicanthis; species Arvicanthis niloticus. Next base: position 8,245,027 of record NC_133437.1, read on the forward strand.
GGAAGGGGAAATGGGGAAATGGGATGGCATCTGAAATGTAAATAAAATATATAAAAAAAAAAAAAAGGAAAAAAAAAAAGAAGGCCGAAGTGTGGATACCCGAAACCCATGTACAAGGGGAACAAAATAATCATGGGAAGCACAGGGAGAGAGGAGACTGGATGGGATCAGGGAAGGGCAGGATCAGGTATAGAGAGGGACAGAAGAGACACCAAGAGGGCCAGGAAAATGAATCAAAATATCCAGCAGTGAGGGTTAAGGGGCAGGGGGAACATCTAGAAAGTCCCAGAAACCTGTAAAGTGAGAGACTACCTGCACTCAATGGGGATGACATTAGCCAAAATGCCCAACACTGGGAAGATGGGACCTGGAGAAACCACCTTCAGTAGATAAATGTGGCCCCCATTTGTGGCATGAGGCCACCCACCCATCTTCAAAATTTTTAACCCAGAATTTTTCCTGTCTAAAGAAAATGCAGGGACCAAAATGGAGCAGAGACTGAAAAATCACCCAATGACCAGTCCTACCTGGGCAATCCCTTGCATGCACATCAAATCCTGACACTATTACTGAGGCCATACTGTCTGTGCAGACAGGAGTCTGGCATAACTTTCCTCAGAGAAACTCTACCAGCAAACTGACTCAGACAAATGCAAATACTTACATGTGGGAAGCGGCTCTGCTCTCACCATTACAAGGTGGCGCTTGGCATAGGCATTGCTTGAGAGAAAAGACAACTCCATATATGGAGTTGTATGCGCTGAGAGGTGTGGTTACCTGATCACCCCACCTCGCATCATTGAGAATGGCCAATCACCAGTGATTTCGTGGCAGTTGCTGATAGGATGAAGGCAATGCTTATAAGGGGCTGTGGGATCTGGGGAGGGAAGGAAAAAAAGGAGAAGAGAGAGAGAAGAAGCTCGCTGTACAGGGATAGCTGAATAAATGTTTGAAGAAGAACATGGTTGCCGTTGCCTTATTTCACTCATCGGACGTGGGTAGCGACACTTACAGTCAACTATTAGGTTGAAGTCAAGGACCAATATGAAAGAGTTAGAAGGACTGAAGGAGCTAAAGGATATTGCAACCCCATAGGAAGAGCAACAATGCCAACTAACCTGGACCCCTCAGAGCTCCCAGAAACTAAGCCAAAAATCAAAGAGCATACATGGGCTGGTTTGTGGCCCAGGGCACATATGTAGCAAAGGACTGCCTTATAGGGCTTCAGTGGGAGAGGATTCACTTAATCCTATGGAAACTTCATGCCCCAGGGAAGAGAAATGCTGGTGGGAGTGAGGTAAGAGCTGGTGGACCAGTGGGGGTGCTCTCTCAGAAGTGGGGAAGTGAGGGAGATGGGGGAGTTTTGGGAGGAGGTGAAAATGTCAGGGTGTAGTGACTGAAAAGGCAGGCATCTTTTGGAATGTAAATACATAAAATAACTTAATAAAGATAGATAGATAGAAAGAAAGAAAGAAAGAAAGAAAGAAAGAAAGAAAGGAAAGAAATAGTGTCATTGTCTGTCTCCTTCCACAAAGTGCTTTGCTTCTAACATGCTAGGTTACAAGTCATCTAAAACAGACAATCCCACAACATATCTGTTTAAAAATGTATTTTCAGTTAGAATATATCAGTCTAAGCAAAGAAATGAAGGAAGGATTAACTTTGAATTGTAAAATTGTCCTATTAGCTCTTTCTTTTCTCAAATTTATTTGTAATGTGGGTCTTCCCCCCACTTCTTTCCTGTCTTATTTTCTGTGATTGTGATTAAGCCCAGAGTCTCAGATATGAGAGGGAAGCTTCTTATAGGTCTTTTCTGCTGAGGAGTCTTCTGCTGGAAAGTGCTAGGCAGTTTATAGTCATAGATTGGAACATGTTTCCTCCCCCCTCCTCCCCCCCTCCTCCCCCCTCCTCCCCCCTCCTCCCCCCTCCTCCCCCCTCTCCCCCCTCTCCCCCCTCTCCCCCCTCTCCCCCTTCTTCCCCCTCTCCCCCCTCTCCCCCCTCTCTCCCTCCCTCTCCCTCCCTCTCCCTCCCTCTCCCTCCCTCTCCCTCCCTCTCCCTCCCTCTCCCTCCCTCCCTCTCCCTCCCTCTCCCTCCCTCTCCCTCCCTCTCCCTCCCTCTCCCTCTCCCTCCCTCTCCCTCTCCCTCCCTCTCCCCCTCCCCCTCCCCCTCCCCCTCCCTCCTCCCTCCCCCTCTCTCCCCCTCTCTCCCCCTCTCCTCCCCCCTCCTCCCCCTCTCCTCCCCCTCTCCTCCCCCTCTCCTCCCCCTCTCCTCCCCCTCTCCTCCCCCTCTCCTCCCCCTCTCCTCCCCCTCTCCTCCCCCTCTCCTCCCCCTCTCCCCCTCTCCCCCTCTCCCCCTCTCCCCCTCTCCCCCTCTCCCCCTCTCCCCCTCTCCCCCCTCCCCCTCTCCCCCTCCCCCCTCCCTCTCTCTCTCTCTCTCTCTCTCTCTCTCTCTCTCTCTCTGTGTCCATATGTATACATGATTAGAACTTATGGGATAGCTAAATAACTCTTCATGTTAATATGCAACTATAGAGTGTTCTTTTCAAATGTACAGTACAGTTTTAAAAGCTGAGGCAAAAAAAAAAAAAAACAAAACAAAACAAAATAAAACGGGGAAATAGTGCTCATTTAATAAAACAAGGAGTCTCAATGTTGTTTTTACTTTCTTCTCTCATGCTCTATATATGCCCTAACTTGAGAAATTCTGTCAGTCAAAATGTTAAATTCAGTAAAATCCCATGGGGGAAAGAGAGAAAGAGGTTCCAATTAGGAATGTGCTACATGCCTTAAAGCATGGCAGTCTTTTGCCTTATGATGAGTCAAAAGAAGAGACCAAAAAATATGATTAACATTTTTATTTTTACAGTGTATTCTTTATTAGAGTATATTCTGTGTTCAAGTGGATTCTTTTCACTTTAATACTTGTGAACTTACCTAAAGAGGGATTAGTATTGAATTTACCTACAAGATGATCCCAATGAAGGCACTGTTAGTATTAAAATTCCATAATGAAAATATTTAATGCATTTCAGCAATGAATGTGCTAAAATATAGGTATATTTAGCTTAAAAAATACGTATTTAATTTTATTTTTTAAGATTTATTTATTTGTTTATTTATTGTATGTGTAGTGTGTATGTGTGTCTGTGTAAGTATATATGTGTGGGGGTAGGAGTATGATTGTGTATGTGTGATTGTGTGTATGTGTGTGAGTGTGTGTTCATGGGTTTCAGTGTGAATGTGTGTATCTTTGTGAGGGTGTGGGGTGGATGGGTACATGGCTTATGCTGAGATCAGAGGACAGCTTACAGGAATAGGTTTTCTCCTTCCATCATGTAGGATCTAAGGATAGAACTCAGCTCATCAGGCCTGGGAGCTTTATCCAGCAAAACATCTCACAACCTGAAATATGTTAAGTTTACCTTTAAAACATATTTTCAGTTTAGAGAAGGAGTGCAACTTAAATTGATACCTGTTAAAAACTGAGTAAAAATGAGTCTGTTGTAGAACTTGAGTATTTTCTTATTTTAGTTTAAAAGAACGTATCTTAGTTATTGCATTCACCACACAAGGAGCTAGACAAGTTTTACCATGGTTAGGCTTCCCCTCATAAATGATTGTCATTTTTGGTCATGAGTTTATATTTATTCAGTTATAGTTGTAAAGTGACACCAATATACATTAAATTCTTTTATAAAATGCATAGAATTCTTGATCTCTCAATAACAATTACAGAACATTAATTACTTGAAATAATCTGTTTAAAACGATACTGACAAGGTCTCAGCCTTTATTGGTTGCCTATAGTTCTTTGTATAGGTTTGATGCCTTCTAGGCTTTTGCCTACCCATGTTAGCACGTCTATTGATGTTGTCCTGGAAGGTAGGGGAGGAACTTTTTTTTACATGTATTATTAAATGAAAATTCAAAAAGAATGATTGAAAAAATAAAAAAAAAAACTGGCATACTTCTTTGAATCTATCTTCCATTCTGTTTGAACTTTGAACATTCCGATTTCCTTTACAAGGGTATACTTCACAGTGTTGAGCGTTTATGTGTGCTATGTGAATATGGTTATTAATTGTCATTCCAAATTTATACCCCATACACAGCATAGAAAAATGATCAGGCTTCCCAGTGTAAAATACAACACAATTCATGTGTTCTCATACATTAAGAAGATCATTTGACTTCTGTTAAAATAATAGTAAAAGAGTTTCAAAATTTTATCAGTGACCAAAAGTGCTCCCTGCAGCTTACTAAAATTACAAATGTATTTCCTGTTGTTTTATTTTTTTAAAGAAAGAAAAATGATGGGTATCTTAGTGTGGCATTTTTACAAAGAGTTGAAAAAATTCAAGGTTTGTAGGTATTATCAGTTGTGAAGTGTGAAAGGCATGTTTCATTATAAAACATTTTGTTTGTGCTGTGGTTAGTTACTGAGAAAAGATGAAAGCAATGGCAAGAAATAAGTACCTACTGTTTACAAAATTAAGATGTGACACCTACCAATAAGTAAACTCAGTGAAGCATAAGTAATATCCATTATACACATATATACCATTTGTATAGGGATAAGATTTCTTTTTAAATCATCAATATGTCCTTTTGATCAATAGTTTTCTTCCATCCATCTGTTATTCCTTTTTAATTTAATATTTTAGTTATTCATGCTTATCATTACTAAAATATTAAGACTTTTTTTTGAGTTATGGCCCATAGACTGTTGGAGACTATGCTGAAACCAGTATGAAGGAACAACCACTGGACTGCTCCATATCCATACAACTGTTCTAGGTTTCTATCACCATTAGCCACATTTCTTATAGAGGCATTATATAAGTACTTCATAATATTTTCAAATAACTGTTATGATCATCGTAATTGATCACATCTACCAGTATGTCAAGTTAAATTAAATTACTTTTATGTGATTTAGAATTAATTAAATTTGTGGCAATAATTTTTATACTGAAATCAGAGTTTATTTTAGAGAAGATTTTTGATGAAAGATTTGATAAGTCTTTAAAGTCTATAATCCACTTGAATGGATTTAAATCAGCATAGTATAGGAGATTTTCATAGGCAGTTTTCAAATACTATGATATTATTTCAATGAATTTTTTAGATCTGGAATCATCCAAGTATTTATGGCACTAGAGTTGAATAAATCATTATTCCTTGGGAGAATTTTATTATAAGCTACATATTATTATACAACTTCATGCTATCATATAAGAATTCAACTGTCACATTTAAGATGAAAAACAAAGTCATAGCAGTAGAAATTTGAAATAAACCTACAGCTTATATCAAATTATGTATCTAAACGAGGAACTAAGAGGGTTGCATACTTGTAATACTACTGAAAGAAATAACACTGTACATGGCCGTAAATTGATGGTTATCTATAGTACTTACTTCCATAGAACATGTATGCCTAGTAATATTTCGGGACATATTTTAATTGAGGCTACTATTACTGTGATAAATACTATGACTCAAAAAAACTTGTGGAGGAAAGAGTTTGTTCACCTAAACCTCTAGGCAAAAATCCATCACTGAGTGAAGTCAGAACAACAAATCATGAAAAACAGGAACCTGGAGTTAGGAGCTGATAGGGAGACCATGGAATTAGAAGCTGATACAGAGGGCATGATGGAATGCTGCTTACTGGCTTGTCCTCATGTCTTACTCTGTCTGATTTCTTCAACAACCCAAGTACCCACTAACCTTATGTGGCACCACTCACAGTACACTGGGCCAGTCACATCATCAGTCAAGAAAATGCACCACAGGCTTGCCTACAGTCAAGTCTGGTGGGGATTTTTCTTCACCGAGGTTATCTCTCCTAATATTACTCAAGCATTTGTCATGTTGACATAAAACTAGCTAGCACAGGTACTTTAAATATATGAACATATTTCTTTCCACCATCACCTGAGGTATTTAAGATTATCATTATAGAATTTTATGAGAAAAACGAGGCAACCAGCAATTGAATGTTATGCCTGGTACCACGTAGTAAAGAAGTAACAGAGCCATAGTAAAATACAGAAGTCTGGATATATAACTTTATGCCATAGTCATTATGTTACAAAGGAAAGTTTTTCTCTTAGTCTTTGTATTCTTCCTTTGCATGTTAAGAAACAAACATAAGCTCAAAGATTAGATGTTTTTGATCTTGTTCAGAATAATATAAATTGAAAATTACCAACTGTTGTCATATATAGGTAAAGTATCTCCCAAAGGCACAAACGTTGGAAGGTTGTTAACCATTTGTGGATTGGGTTATGAGGTGCTATCTGAACTAATGGCTCAACCCATTTTTCATTAATAATTAATTTGCTGTTAGGTGATAGAACCTCATTATAGACCCTCGCTGGAAGTATGCCTTACAGGAGTAAATGGGTCTCCACATACTCTCTTTCACAATTATCATTTTCTTTGATTCCTGCCAAGAAAGGACAACAAATTTCCTCCATCATACACAAGTTGTTATTTTTGTATCTCTCAAAAAGCTTAACACAATGGAGCCAGTTGACTATAGACAGAACCCTGAAAAGGTTAAGCCACAGTAAATACTCTCTTCTTTAGTTGCTTTCTGAGGTATTTTTTTTTTTTTTTTTTTTTTTTTTTAGTGACAGAAACTGATAAGCAAATAAAACTGGTATCACAAGTAGCTTTTTTGCTGTGACTTTTATTTTGTCCATGTGTTTCAGAATCTAGTGTTCGTGAAGAATTTGGAAGAGTTTGAAATACAAAAACCTTGGTACATTGGAAAGAGATTGTAATGGGTGATTTAGTGAGAGCATAGGTAACCAAAATGCTGATAGAAATGTAGGTAGTAAATACTCTCTTTGTGAGATTTCATTAAAAAAGTGAAGAGTCCCCGAAGTCACACTAGAGGCTCTTTGTGTCATGTTCTGGCAAAGAACTTACCTATATTTTATCCATAACCTGAGATTGTAGGATTCTAAACATAGAGAAAACACACTGAATAAGCTGGAGGAAGAGATTCCAAAATTTGCTATGATAATTACAAGTGAAACTTAGTGTGTAATGCTGTGGAAAACATCAAGGTTGGCCAGATGAGGAAAGCATTTAAAGCTGAGGGCAAGAAAGATATAGATTCTGAATAGAATAGTACCACAAAAGAGAAGCTCAGTACTTTGAACTGGAGAAATGTGGACAATGTCTCAAAGGCATCTCAGGAACATATCACGGCCTAAAGAGAAAAAAATGTGTGAATTAATTTGAAAGCTTTAATTTGAAATCATAGTTGTAATTAACATATCACCAATCATTTGTCCCTTGGTCATAACCATTAGCCCCAGGAGAGCCATGGGATGACTGTGTATTTACAGCATCGGTGGCCTCTCCTTCCATCCTTGTATTCCTCTTGCTTTCCATTTCACCATGTCCTCATTCCTATGTTAACAGTGCATTGCACTATATAAATAGCAAAACAATTGGCCATAAGTTTGTAAAAAGTTTTATAGTTATTGAAATAAAATGACTGAGAATGTGATAGTACCTACATGAATCAACACGTGTTCAAGATATATCAAGTAAAAATAGTAACTCAGGCATTATAAACTTAAACTGTTAATATCTTTTTAATATCTAAAATTTACTTCATTGTGTAATTTATTTATTTTGTGAGAATTTGCTGCTTAGTTTACTAACAGTAGTGATTGTAGGCTTTGAATTACATTCTTAAACATCACTAGTCATTAAAATGATTGTTTTTCATCTTTTTATTAGTATAGTTATATTTTGTTTTAGAGTCTTTGGTTAATTTCCCTAAAATGAAGAAAAATCTAATATCACAATTAAAAGAAATGTTAAAATTACATACTCCCTTTGCACTAATTGCTATTGCATAAAAATATGTATATGTGTAAAAACAAATATACATATGCATATACATTTATCAGTGTAACCTGTTCAGTACCCCAAAATGTAATCACCCCAATTCCAAGCTTTCCTCAGTTTCCTATAGTTATGTGGGGAAAAAAAGAATCCATGAATTTGAAAGAGAATAGGTAGGGATTTGTAGGAGGGTTTGAAGGAAGGAGTGGGAAAGGAGAAGTTGTAGTCATAATCTCAAAACAATTACAGAAGAAGCTTATTCCCTGTACTGGAATGTAGTGGGAAGCTATCCCACTACATTCGTATAAAGCTCAGCAACTGGGCTGTATGAGAGGTAGGTGGAGTGAGGAGTCAGAAGAAGGAAGAGGAGGAGCTAGGAGGAAGAAGAAGTAGGAGCCATGGAGAACCACGCTTGTGTCCAGGACGGTCCTGGTTAACGATTTATATCATAAGGTTAGATATTGGGTTACAACTCTAATTGTATGGGTATCTTGTTTATTGACCATTTCTAGTTATATAAAGCCTTTGGATAATATTAAGCACTAGAGTCTCATTTCTACCAGGTACCCCATGGATGGCAGGATGGTCTGGGCTCAGCTAAGCCTTGTGGAGACAGCTCCTGGGTATAGTTGTGGCGAACATGGCCTCCGGCCCTTTCCAGCTGTGGAGCACAGAGCGCATATGGCCTAAGGCTGCTTCCAGCTGTGTCCACTAGGCTTCTGGCCATAGAGCGTGGCGGCCTGAGCTAGGCAGAACCACAGCCCCATTTCATAAATTTTAACATTAACAATTCCCTGTATATGTCTCTCTCTCTCTCTCTCTCTCTCTCTCTCTCTCTCTCTCTCTCTCTCTCTGTGTGTGTGTGTGTGTGTGTGTGTGTGTGTGTGAGAGAGAGAGAGAGAGAGAGAGAGAGAGAGAGAGATTTAAAAAGGGGTATTTTTGAGTATGATAATTTACTATTAACTGGAAGGAGAAATGCTTAAAAAGTACAAAATGCATCTGAAATACATGAGAATATATCTATGCATAAATGTAAAATTTACTTATTTACAGTTTGAATGTATAACCCCTGGAGTGACAATGCTCCTCTTAAGAGGCATAGATACACCCCATGCCAGCACTAGCACCCTCCCTTCTACTGCGAGTTGAAGATACTTCCCAAACAACGGAGACTATTGCCTATGCCCTTGGTTGCCTACCAGAACTTGAAAGTAAGACCGTATTGCTGAAGGTATCACACACTTTGGACATAGAACTTGAGGGGTTGATATGATACTGACCTGAAAGACTCTTTTCTGAGGACTACCTCTCAAAGTACCTAAATTTACTACATAAGATGTCTAGGAAAAAAGGCAATCAATAGTCCTACTCATCTGTAAAAACTATGAACCACAACGATGATCAACATGACAAGATATTCCCTAGAGTGCAGTGGTAGCATATACATCTTGGAGGGAAGCAAACAACTGTGTAATTGGACTTAAAGATTCTTTTATGACGGAATACACATTTGGTACCGGAAACCTATGTAACTATTTATGAGCTTTTGGATCCTGGGGAGAATCTACTAGTGTGGATTTTCTAACCCAGTATAATTCCTATCTGAGTTCTAGAACAGTATCCTTATACTTACAGATAAATCTTTCACTTCTCATCAAGGTATCTTTATTCTGTTGCAGATGGAGATTATTGGACATATTCACAAGTAGTCAAAATTTAGAGGACAGACCTTGGGTTTCCCAGTCTCAATCAATTTATCTTCAATACAATCCCTACACCTAAAGCTGGGAACATTGCATTAAAAAAAGGAGAAGGAAGATTTGAAAAGCTTAGGGACCGAGAGGCCTTTGCTTTGTGATAGTATCTGATACATATGACAGGGAAATTGAAATAATGTAGTTACCTAAACAGGACCTGCATTATGACATCAGTCCGCATGCCACTGCAAGTGGGGGAAATTGGAAAGGACCTCAGAACTGGATGGATAGCTACAGGAAACCAATTACAGCTGTAAAATGGAGACTCAGCCTCTCCAGGAACAAGTGTGACAGATTATTCGTTTCCAAGTGGTCAACTTTAACACGCATGTTTGAGCAATAGTAAGGGGTCTCAGAATCTTCCCTCTTCCTCTCCCTTTCCCTCTCCCCCTCCAACTTCTTCTCCCTCCCCCTTTCTCTCCCTTACATCCTCCCTCCCTCCCCCTCTCTCTCTGTGCACACATATGTGTGTGAGTGTGCATACGCTTCCATGAATGAGAGTAAGAACAGAGGAGACTAGAGAGTTTGGAGGAGGAACGAGGGGTGGAAATATTCCACACATAGTACCTATTTATGCTATTTTATATTCAAAATGTGTTTTGTGGAATTTATAAAAAATTATTAAAACTAGTTAAAATAATAAAAACTTTAAATTAAAAAGAAATAATAACTCAGGGAGACAGAGAGCTGTTTGAAAGGGGATCTTTTAGTCCTTGTTGGGATGAATTTTGTAAGCGGGGTTTGCCTCGGAAGAGCACACAGTCAGCTCCAGTGAGTAGGATATGTTGACTTACTCTCAGATATTGGTTTTAACTGACTTACAAAATTAGATGCTGGCCAAAAACTTCTTCTGTCTTGTAGAAAAAACCTTTCAGTGTTTGCTTTTTGGGAGTGGATGAATATCTCCCCTTCAAGCCTACATGTTTTGCATTCAGTTGTGCTGCTGATTTGCTGTGAAATGCACTCAACTCACATTTCTGCATTTTAGGTTCTTCTTTATTCAAACTGAGAACTCACCAGATGTTTTTACTTCCATGCATCTCAGGGCTGAATAAAAAAAAAAATTATCAGATTTTATCAGTGCTTTTCCCGGTCTCCATACCCACTTTTTCTTGTCATTCCAGAATTATTTTCTGTTAGACAAATTCATATCCATTCCATTCCTTTTTGCTATTATATGCTGTTCTCCTTTGATTTTATGCTATATATTAAGAGATTGGATTGGGAAAATGCAACTCCCTTCAGAAAATTAACTCTCTCTCTCTCTCTCTCTCTCTCTCTCTCTCTCTCTCTCTCTCTCTCTCTCCTTTGATGTCAATAGACAAGGTTTGCTCTCACAATTAAAAGGATTTAGATACAATTTTCAGCTATTCTGGAACTGGCACAACACACCTGACTTTAATCGCCTTCCTACCTAAAATTGTAGCTGTTTCTCTTTATTTTAACTTAAATGAAAAAATTCCCAGTGGATTTTCTGTCGAATTCCCTCCCAGTGGTTTATGTTGTCTTTTTCTGCCCATCTCTTTAATAATAAAAAAAAAAAACCATGAAATAAAATATATCTATACTGTTACTTAAAAAAAAAAAAAAGGTAGGACACCAAGGTTCCCAATCTCTCAGAAAGTAAGCAACCATCTCCTGCAGCTTCCTGTTTTGGAGGGTAAAAACTGTTTGGTGTGTAACTCTCTTTGGAAAGGGAAATTAGCAGCTGTAGAGTATTATTCAGAATCAGTGTGATTGTATATCTAAAAAATGAAGTCCTACCTTAACTGTTTAATTAAAGATTGGAAGAAAATATTTAAGCAGGTGTTAATCAAGCCTTTAAAATCTAATGCATACCCACCTTCCCAGGTGCACTTCAACATTTTCTTCACTCATAAAAGAAAGGCGATGTTAGGGATAGAAATAAAGCCTAGTTTGAGTCATGGAACTATATTTCTTAAGGCTGAAGAAGTTCCTACTAATTAACTAATACACAGTGGTGACTTTAAAAAAAATAGTCATTTCACACAGAAACACACAAACACAGAGACATATATATTTACGTGTGTTTTTTATGTTTCTTTGATAAGTTATGACATGCATGTGAGATAATTACTGTAGATCAAATAATAAATATTGTTTTTATTGTAAAAAAATGATAAATATAGAAAAAGTATTCAAATAAGTTTATTCTAGTCAATTAGTCACCCCAGTTTAAATAGTTACTGACCCTTTCTGTTATGAAAGAGAGTATTGCCTGTCTCGGAGACCTGTATTTGTGACCCATAAAATTTTACCTTCTATCTTGAAAACTTACAGTTTGTTTTTACTAGTTGTTTGCTTGCTTTATTTTTGCCTTGTAATAAAATTTCATACATAAGCAATATTTTCTATTCAAATTTGTATATACTCAATATGTGTACTATTTCATATTGTGTATGTTATAATAGTTAACTTTTATCAATTTATTTTTGTTAGTCTGTGCAAATAAATATTTTTGTGAGTCTGGAATAAAACTTTTATCTCATCACAAAAATGTGCAGGTCAAACTGTGTGTCTGGTTGTTGAAGAATCCCAGTATATCCATTCTCATTACCTTGATCTTCTATTCACTATAAATAGAAATTGGAAACAGACTAGATGTTTCTTAACAGAATGACTAAAGAAATGTTGTATGTTTATACAAAGGATTATCATCTAGTCATTATAATGGGAAATTATGAAATTTGAAGATGAATCGATAAAATTACAAAAATATAAAAATTAAAAAAAAAAATAGCCGGTGTGAGATAACCCAGACCCAGAAAGACAAATGTGGTATGTATTAGGTTATACAGATACTAAGACAATGATAACTAAGACACAATACAAACAACCACAGAGGTTAGGTGTAGAGTAAAGTACTAGGGATCCTCATATATTTTCTTAGGAAATGGAATACATAGTTACAGGGAAAGGGATGGACAGGGCATGGAAAGATCAATGGGTAGAGTTTGGAAGAGGTGGATGAAAAAGGGAATGCGGTGCATTTGAGGGTTAGTATGCATAAGAATTAGGAGCTTCCACATATGTGTGTTTGTGTGTGTATACATACATTCATAAATACACACACACACACACACACACACACACACACACACACATGAAATTACCAAATAATGGGGGAGACAGAGCCTCATCTGGACATGCATTGTCTCCAAATGAAATTACCTGTACTGCAATGGGGGAACATGTAATTGAGCTGTTAGTCACATGAGTCCTATGTGAACTCCCCGAACAACCCAGAGTGTTGCCAAGGCTATAGTTTGCAGTCCACAAACTGATATCAAGCCATATTGCTGAAGACAATACCTACAGAAGTCATTGAACATGGAGAAGTTTACCTGGTGTTTACATAGATGCTTAACCCTCCTGTGCTTAAGTACTTACTGGGAGGTACGCTACATGCTGCTAATGGAGAAATGGATCACAACCCAGCTACAAACATGTGCTCTAAAATAGGATCCTGCCTACAAGATAAGTTAGTGCAATGATGGCAAAAGGCTTATGAAGAAAACCAACCAATATCTGATTAAACTTATGGCCCATTCCAAGAATGGTTGTACCAGATACTTTGATGAATATAAATTTCAAACTACTTCATCCGAGAACTTAGGGAAAAACCAAACATTATTGTTCTCATAAAAGAACATAGCAATGAAATGACTCTTAGTGAGTTTGCTATAACCTCAGATTAATGCTTCCATCATCCATTATCAGAAAAGCTTCTTCTTGAAACAGAAACTAATACAGAAACTCACAACTGAACATTGAGTGAGAGACCTTGGAATGCTTGCCCCTAAGTCATTTTTTCCCATCAAATCCCTCTCCTCAGAGATCAATCTCTCTCCTCAGAGATCTGAAGGGGCAGAAAGAGTGTAAGTGCAGGATTAGAAGGAGGATAGAAAGGAAACATAGCCCTCTAAATCAACAGGATCAGGATTGATGCGCATGTGAACTCACAAGAGACTGAGGCAGCATGCAGAAGGCTTTAGGGGTTGGCACCAGATGGAGTCCTGTAGCTGAAAGGAGAAGTGGACACATGCTCTAATCCCTAACCAAAGCCTATCTCCAATTGATAACCATTTTTTTTTTACAAATAAAAATTTAGTGCTTTTGTTTGTTTTTTATTTTGTTGATAGACTTACTGGGGAAACAAATGACTCTTAGGCTAAACTACATGCCCAGCAGTAGATGGCCTACAGAAAACAAATTCAACAGCATCTTAGGAGGTTCTTTGTATCATAATGTCATGTCAAGGCTTTTTGAATCCATCTATCTATCTACCTATCTATCTATCTCTATCTCTATCTATCTATCTATCTATCTATCTATCATCTATCTCTCTCCTTCCATCTCTCTGAATATATATATATATATGTGTGTGTGTGTGTGTGTGTGTGTGTGTGTGTGTGTGTGTGTATACTCTCTCCTTTTCTATATATACTATTTTTATTTTGATTATTATTATTTATATTTTATTATATATTACTTATATTTCCTCTACTTTTACACCACAGGTATGTATTATGACGTACTGTTTAGTGTTCTATGGATGTATCTATAGGTATACCTCTATCTATATATCTAGCCATATATATATATATATATATTCTTTACTATTATAATTTATTTATTTTTCTCATTTTTAGTAGCACAGGTCTATATTATGGCTTCTAGTTTACTGTTTTTGTGGGACTACTGAGTGTGTGAATGAGTGGGTCTCTGCTTCTGTGTCTGTTCCTTGTGTCTTTTCTTCTACTTTTTTATTATTTTCTCCTTTATTTTTCCTATTGTTATGAGTCAGTTTTTATTGTATCTTATATCTTATTTTGTTATTATTAAAATGAAAGTTATCTATCTAATAAAAGATATACCAGGGTAGATTTGACTGGGAGAGACTGTAGCGAGGAACTAGGAGGAGTAGAGGGAGGGGAAATGTAATCAGGAAATGTTATATGACATAAAATTGTTTCCAATAAAAGGAAACAAATACTTACAATATTCCCATTTTAAAACAATTGATTACATTTATATTTTTGTGAAAACTATTTTCAGAGTATTGGCAAATATTTTTACATTTTGCACAGATCACATGAGATATTGCACTAGTTCTAATTATCCAATAAATGTGAAAATAAATTTGTAGAGTTTATTATCTAAATTTAATATTCAAATGTTTCTCACTTATTTTAATGTTCTAGCTGATTTGCTTTCTCTGTCTGTCTGCTTGTCTCCCTCTCCCTCTCTCCCTTCCCTGCTTTCTCTCCCTCTTTCTGTTTATCTTTCTCCTCTGTTCTCCTTCCATAGTGTGTATGAATCAAAAGTGATGAGCACCTTCCCTTTGTTATCAGGTACTAAAATGAAGGAAAGCAACTATGTTTCTAACACTTCCATGAACATGCATCTACAAACATAACGTGCTATATGAGTGTGAAAACATGTGAATCACATGGGGTAATATTTGTCACAACACTTAACAATCAACCTGTACCTCTTCACATCTGGAAAAGCCGAAGAGTATTCAGCCATCTCTACGCGTATATAAACAAAGAGATATAACTCATCAAATCTATGCTGACAGATCTTTGTGAAGCTACATTTATTTTGGAAGTTCCACTCCTTTAATTATGTGCCTGATTCAGGTTAAAACATGCCTATTTTGAAATACCTATGTTGCAGAGCAATAAAACTTTTCTTCAGTAAATATAATTAATAGCATGCAGTAATAATAAGCATTAATATTATAATGTTATTTAAATAATTACATATTTTAGTGTCTAAATATATTCGTTACTGTGGAAAGTGCTTAAAGTCTTTTAATTAGCCTCACAGTCATGATGAAATATTTGGCCTCTCCACTTTCCAAGTACCAAAAGATTGACCTTCCCTTTTTCCTACAAAACTCCATGCCTTACATTTCTCTGAATTTTAGTTCCATATTAAAGCTCACACATTAACTATTCCTCATATTCATGTGATGCAATATCTATCTTACATCATTTCAAGTTGTGCAAGATTATTTTTGAATGATATTTAGAGATAGCGTCCAGGAGCTCTGTAATCCAGAGCTTGTTCTTCTTTGGTTTCTTTAATACAAACTAGATATAGTTACTCCCCTGTACAAGTCACAGGACTTTAAACACCAATTTCTCTATAAAGATTCAATATCTAACTTCAAAGGTTATTTTAGGATTAAATAAGATAACTGCGTAGCATACATTAATAATGCAATATACAGTGCACAGGAATTCTCAGATTGCATACTTAAACATACCTACCCCTGAGTTCTTAGCAGTGGTGCAGCAGTGATCAGCCTCTTTAGAGACACACAGAGTACTGTGTAGTCTCGCTTGTTTATTGCCATTCTTCTTGTTATCAGGGCAGCTTTGATTAATTTTGTGAAAGATTATTTTACAATAATAAATAAAAATTCTGACCATATCCTTTTCCAAAAAACTCATGCTAACTTTTTTTGGATATTTTATTTATTTGCATTTCAGATGTCATCCTCTTTCCCCATTTCCCTTCCCTAGAACCCTCTATCCCATCCCCCTTTCCTCCTTTTTGCTTTTATACCATTTTAATTACATGCATGTATTAAGGTCAGTCCTAGGTTGAAGAACTAGTAATACAATAGATGCAAATAGTCAAGGAACAAGCATGACAATAAACACAAATAGTCAAAGAACAAGCAAGGCATTAAACAAAATTCCATGAACACTCCCATGATCACTGTTTCTACGGGCTTATCAGGATGACCAAAATATCTGAGCCCAATTCCCTGTCCTAGCCCAAATTCATTTTTATGTCTGAAGCCTACTTCCTTGTTCTAGCCTAAAATTTAGATTCCTGTCTAATATTACTTTTTTGTTCTGCGTGTAAAATATATTAATCATTAGAGTTTCCTGCAAAGAGTTATTTGATCAGTACTTATTTCTCAAAATAATTTTTGTGACTTTAATCTGTCCCTTCTTAATTACTTGTTAATGTAAATGGTTGGACACAGTATAAAAAGTGAACTCTGCATTTGTTATCAGACATGAATCATAAAGTGGTTTCAGATGAGTTTCTTTAAAAAAGTATGAAGGAAAATGTTAAATATTAAGTTACTTTAGAAAGACTGTAAAATAAAAGACATTCACTCAGATACACTGAACATATTATGTTTTTTACTATAGTTGCAAACCCAGCACTGTGCTAGTGAGTATGTCTGTTCAACCCACTTAATAAAGGAACTAGAGAGAGCTGTAGAATGGGATCAATAGGCATGAAAATCTGAGACTGAAATAGTATCATGCAATGAAGATATCAGAGCAGAGATGCAAAATCTGAAGGACTCCAAATGTTCTCATAAGAGTTAAAAGTATACTTGCATGCCTGCCCTCCACTCTGCCTCACAGGCCAGACATGTGGAAGAATCCCAGAGGCTTGCTCTCCTTTTGACCCATCCACAGTGGGAACCATTATGATATGCAATTACGTGGTGGAGAGATAAGAGAGAGAAATGGAACAGTTTGAATATCATGAAGAAAGGTGAAACTAGAGATGCAACTGTGGAGAGGGTAGTCTGTTCTACTATCTGAAGCCATGATAAAGTCCTAATCTAAGTCCTTGGTTGGGCAACATCAGGGTCTGTGTTGATATCTATAGCTCACTTTACCACTGAAGACCCAGACTCCTGTCTGGGACCATGTTGATATTCAAGGGTTGTACAGAGCTGGCCACACTCCTCATTGGCTGTCGTACTCTGGATAGCTTACTCCACCTCTGACCCACTGAAGCACTAGAGAGAGCAAGAGAGCAAGCCCTGCTCCTTGCCTGGGCAGCACAGTAAGTAAGC
Organism: Arvicanthis niloticus; assembly: GCF_011762505.2. Lineage (NCBI taxonomy): Eukaryota > Metazoa > Chordata > Mammalia > Rodentia > Muridae > Arvicanthis > Arvicanthis niloticus. The sequence continues at coordinate 8,262,522 of NC_133437.1, forward strand.
CTGTGATGGTGGGAATGCAGGCAGGCAGGGCCTCAAGCCATACATCTGGTCCTGATACTCATCTGCTGTGAGGTGATATGGACCCAGGGGAGATGCTTCCCCAAACGCCTTGCCATCTGCAGCCTTCAGGTGAGCTGTCCCTGGGTCACAAGAGTGGGAAAGCTGGCCCTGCCACTTGTCTGCTGTGTGATGACATGGGCAAGGGAGAGATGACCCCTTCCTTTAATTCCTTGCTACCTATGGCAGAAAGGACATCTGGTTCCAAGGTCATCTGAGCAGGAGAGCTGTCCCTGCCTGTTGCTGGCTGAATCATTGAGTGAATTAGCCAAGAAAGTCCTACAGAGCTTGTTGTGGGTTTGTGGGTGTTTGATACCTGGTAGGCTGACCAATTTAGCTGCCACCTGGGCAAGATTCAAGGAATTGAGTCGACCAACACCATCATCTACCTCAATAAGAACTGCATGTGAAAGGTCCTGTCCTGCAAATTTAAAGCTGTAACACAGGGTAACAATAAGATATTCAAGAGTAGTTCAGGTGAGGATCCAATATTGATAGCATAGCACAAGCCAGATCGTCGACCCAGACCAATGACTTACATTGAACATCTGCAAGTAAAAAGGTGCACAAATTGGTCATGTTGTGGGCCATACTGTGACACACTACAGCTTCCACAACAAGATGTTTATGCTTTGTTTTGTTTATTTTTATTTTGTTTTTGTTTGGGGGGGAGAGGTTTGCAAATATAAAGGGCAGATATAAAGGAACAGGACATGGGGTACATTGGGGTACATGATGGGAAACTCACAAAGACTAAATAAAAAATTAAAACATATTCTTGGATATAAGAATAAACTGCTTTTAAAAAAATATTTGAAATAATGTTTTAAAAAGTAATACATTATAATTTTATAGATATAATAGAAAAATGATATGACTTATCCACCATTAAATACTGAAATTTTTTTTCAAGATTAGCAAATAAAAGTACATTTTGTTTGTCTTCAACAATTTAATACTCAATGACTTTATCTGTGGTGATTAGAATTTCTGGTACTGGCCACGTGTTTTAAGTCGACAAAAATGTATTGAATATAATAAAAATTAAATTACAATAGTTTAAAAATGTTGGCATTTTCTTCTTGAAATTCTGTGTTTCTTTTCTGTGGGAAGCAGAACTCAAGATGGCACCTGGCTGGGTGCCAGATGCCCCTGGTGTGTTGGTTCACCATTTCAGGAAGCCTGAGTGGCATGTAGGCTAGGCTTTACTGCGCATGCATTTTGCTTGTTCATTGTTAAGTAAGATTGGGCCATGTGATGTATGCGCTCAGCACCAATCAAGAATGATTGTGTGGCAGGTTTTGATTGGAGAGGACACAGAGATTTAAGGGCTGGGAGCTAGAGCTCGTGGGCTTTTTGCAGTACTTCAAGGTTCCTGAATAAACCGTGTTGGGAAGGAGATCTCATGTCCGTTGTCTTCTGTCTGCTGGTCGGTTCAGGAGGCAACACTTTTCCAGTTGGGTACTGTAGTAGAAATATTACATAATAAAACACTAAAACAGGTTCGGGTAGTGGAGTCCATAGGCAAAACAGGAAAACTGTGAAATTGGGTTGAAATTCTCTACCTAAACATAGAAACAAGCACACAAACAAACAAACAAACAAAAAGGCCCGAACAGGGAGTTTGAGATTTACCTCTTGTGCTTCATTACTTTTAAGTTAAGCATCTTAAATATTCTTGTGGAAAGAAATAATTTCTGAGTATAAAAATACAGCCAGGGAGAAGCTTTTAACTGTCAGGACCTTATTCTGTGCCCTGATCTAAACCAAGTGACAATCTACATCAGTGGATTCAGTTTGTCATTATACTCAAATAGCAATCACCTGTTCTGAGTGTAACCAAAGCTTTGTGTCAAAGTAATATCCAGAATCTCTATGCAAAGGCGATGAGGGCTAAAATAATCTGCAAAAGACTTAGTGATATGCGTTCAACAGCAAGAAGTTTTTACTTGGAAAGTGTTTGCTAGCTGCCAAAACTGGGCAGCAGCGAATTACACTACAGCCAGCTTGTTTAGTCTCATCAGACCTGGTTCTACTGTCTTAAGTTAAAGGTTATTCTTGTTGGGAGCTCGTCATTGGGCTTAAGGAAAGAAGACACCTTTCATCATTTCAGAGGTTTAACGTTTCTATATTTACACCTGTCGCTACCCACATCCGACCCGCGGAATAAGGCAATGGCAACCGTGTTCTTCTTCAAGCAGTTTATTCAGCTATCCCTGTACAGTGCGCTTCCTCTCTCTCCTTCTCTTCTCTTTTCCCTTTTTCAGCTCCCTCAGCCCCTTATATGCATTGCCTTGATCCTATTAGCAGCTACCACGAAGTCACTAATTGGCCACTCTCAATGACGCAAGGTGGGGTGATCGGGTAACCACACCTCTCAGTGCATACAACTCCATATATGGAGTTGTCTTTTCTCTCAAGCAATGCCTATGCCAAGTGCCACCTTGTAATGGTGAGAGCAGAGCCGCTTCCCACATACACCAGTGAACGAAGATAAAACAACTCAACAGAATATTCCAGGTAAAAAAGAAAATCTACTTTTAAGAGCTTTGAATCACTTTGGCATCATTGCCTCCATAATATATTTTCTCATTTTGCCTTTTGTGATTTCTCCTGGCTAGCACATGTTCTATGAACATGCATAGAGTTTCCTCCTCCTTCTCAGTGTACAATTAAGATGACAATATATGATGATGCATCTCTTTTCTAGGGATGAAATCACTGAATCCTATTCTAGTCCTTGGGTTTTTTTTTTTTTTTTCTTTCTATGTTTAAGTTTAAATATTTCCCTAGATCTATCAGAATGTGTTTTTCTAAGAAGTGTTTTAGAGAAATCATTACCTGTTGAATTAAATAATTAAATAAATCCTGTTGTCAGGTTTACTACCTGCCTCAATAGTTAACGTTCCTAAATGCAACACACACACACAGCCTTTATAGTTTGATATTTCTTAAACATCTCAATAGTTGGGTCACTGCCTAATCTCCGCTAGGTTAATCTACCTTTTACCAATAATCCTGAGTTACTACTACTAAACACTATATTCTGTCTTGGCTGTCCTGGACTGAGAGGGTTGACCAACTGGGTTGTGCTCTGGGCGGAGCTCTCCTGGATCCTTCACACAGCAGCCACATCTGCCTCTCCTTCCTGCACTATTCTTAGGCATGGCCTCTCTTCTGTCCTCCATACTCTCTTGGCATGGCAGATCTCTTTCTTCTTCCTCCTCCCAGTCCCAAACCTGGGAATTTTAAGGTCCTGCCTCTGTTTGCCTTGCCCAAACATTAGCTACTGTATCTTTATTTAGCAATCAGAGCCAATTAGGGGCAGGTTCCCTGAAGGTACATGCATACACTCATATAAGCAGTTACAGGGACTCAAATTTTCATTTGAATACAAGCAACATTAGGCCAAACCCAGTACACTCATCAACATTGCAGCGTACTTTTCTTGGGCATACTTTTCTGGCACTCAAATCATTAAATGGGAAGTGACTTGCTGACTGTTGACTCTCCTCTCTCCCACTTCTGGCAATTTGTCCTTGTTATTGGTAAAAAGAATATTTTAAGTATTTTAGTTGCCTTCTTTGATCCTGGGTTCTGACTCATTTGTTGGAAGTTAGACAACTATTTATACTGGAGCTGTGGCTTTTCCAGTAATTTGATTAAAAAATAAGCATAATATCAAGCAAAGAGAACTTTGTAAATCAAACACGGCACAAATACCTTGACTTATGAATCTTTAAAAAAAATTTCAATTCTGGTTACATCAACAGAATAAGGTTCTAAGGCATTAAACACTGATAACTAAAGAGTAAAAAACTGATGATAAGAATGTCAAATTTTAGTTAAACCATTCCCTTTTGGATAGAACTGATAGAACTTTAATAGTAAGGACTATCTATGTCAATTTTGATTCATAATTGGACAAAGAGTGACAAAATTTCATATGTTCTATCATGTGACCTATTATTAACCCATATTAGAGTTAAAAGAGTGTCTTTATGTCCGTGTGTTATCGAAACACAGTAAGATAATACATCCACTAGAGTTCACAGCAACACATACAAGAAAAACGCAGTAACAATGACCTAGATTATGATGAAACTTTAACCAATTAAAGATGTAGGGATTCAAGTTAAAAAAATTGCTTTCCATAGATGTGAGGACTTATACATAACATCGGGTATAGAGGAAGTCCACAAGAAGTATCCCTGTTTTTGAGAGAATAAGTAATTATTCTGGGTATTTAACAAGGCAAACGAATTTGAATTTCATGAGCATAGTTGTACTACTTCTGCTTGGATTATTAAAATCTATTTTTAAGTATGTATGGCTATGAACATTTTTCTTTCTTTTCAAAAATACCTTATTAAAACATTTAAAATTTCAAATTGTTTTTGAAAGTAAGGATTGGCATTTGGTTTGATCCACATGACACACACTATTAAAGAGAGCCTTTTGGTTTAGATAAACATCAGTCAATTTTAACTTTCGTTTCAAAATTATTTTATATTTCCTGTTTTATATTTATTATAAGAGTTAGAATCTTTTCTTTATTTCTTATGGTGATACAAATTATTCTTTTAAAATATCTTTTCAAACCGGAACCATTTTTTATCCATAAAATTAACTATTGCTACCCCAGAACAGTTACCTGCACTTTCTAAGTATAGTTATTTGAGAATAATCTTGAGTAATTAGTTTTGTTTAGAAGGAGAATAGAATTGTATTAAAGGAGAAAAAAAAATGTATCCAGTGGGTTAAAATAAGAATTTTGTTTTATGAACTGAAAATACCTCTGTAATTTGAAACATAACACCCCTAAAGCACAAATAACCCAACATCAGCAGATGTCTCAAACCTTGTAACAAGAAGTTTCTTTTTGCTCAGTCTTAAAAATTACAGCACCCAACCTCTTCTTTTCTCAACCACACCTCATATAATTAATCCTGTTCCTAAATTAAGCACTTTTAAAATAAAACGCAGAAGCCTATCTTGGCCTTTCATCATTAAATAACCAGCACTATGTCAGTGAACTTACCAGACACAATGCTTTGCTTTTACTGTTATGAAAGATGATGTATAGAAACCCCCAAACAACAAACAGTATGAAAAAAACCTGTTTATATATACCTATCTTTAGAGAAAATGCAGGCTTTCCAAAATGCTTCATACCTGTTTTCAACTAGCAAGGATTCAGGAATTATAAAAATTTGCACACATACCGCCTGTCTCTTAAAATAGCACTAGACGTATGTGAAGACTCTAAACTAAAGCTTCTTCCCACCCCCACATCCCAATCCAGGACATTGCAACCACAAATGCCTTGAGATATTGGCTGAATCACTCCTCTTCTAAAGCTGTCCATCTGGCTTTGAGAATGGCTGTGATCTGAAGACTCAAGTTGACTTACTCGCTGAGCTTCCTGCCAGCTTAGATGCACTTTGTAGGTGGAAAATTGTTGGTCTTTGTCCCTTCCAGCTTGCAAGTAAAATGAAGCTGCCAAGAGATAAACACATTCTAAGTTTATCATGCTATTCTTGGCCTCAAACTACAAGCCATAAGGCAACTATTGCTCAAGGTACTGTGTTTACAAGTGTTCAGTCCTCCGCTCTTTCAGAGACCCAACAAGATGGAATTTCTCCCTGCCAGCCTATATTTCTTTCTCTAGAGCGTTCAGATTCCTCAAATGCTTTTTAAATAAGGGGTGAGAAGGATCACCTCTTAAAAGCATCTTTGAGTTTCAGATAGCATCAAAATTTTTATTATACTTTGAGGTTCTTTCTTAACAGCACAAGAAACTGTTAGGCTTCTTCCTTTGATTAGTATCACTTTTCTGTATTTATTATTGTTCTACTTCAGATTGGATGAAAATGTATACTAATGTTCTTATATCTAAGTCCCTTAAACTATTGTCTGCTTTTCTTCTGTCATAGCTAACTTCTTGCTGTTTACAGTTATTCACTTAATGCATTGGTTATGACAAAACTCTGGTGTCTCCTTTAATTAATGAAATTTTGCCCCTTAGGTAGATATATTAAAAAAAATAACCTAATCAGGATTTAGAAATATCCTCAAAACCTAAGAAAAAAACAGTTAATTTAGAGATGGAGTACTGAGTTAACTTTCTTCACAAATGTCTTCCTGGCTGCGTTGGGTAACAGGATGTATTGAGTTCATACATCTTAAATATAAAAGAGAAGTATAGCTACAGCATATCCTACGTTGGCACAGTGCGTTGACATGTATTATGTATGATGTTACACTGTTTAAATTATTAGAAATCACATTAAAAGAAATTAAAATAAGATAGGGCTTTTTACCAAATTTAAGATATTTGGCAAAGATATAATAATCAAATTCAACTCTTGATTTACAAATAAGACTTTGAGTTCTCAGAGTTTTATAACTATATTCTATATCATGATTTTTTTTTGCATTTCATTAGAAGTAACAATCTCTTTAGAGTTAAGTATAGTACATGCAAAAATTGCTTACAAAATCGGGCTTGTATTGTTTTCTTGACATAAAATACTAATTAATTATGGAGATTTTCAAATTACTCTTAACAATATACTTATAAAATGGTTTAATGCTGCTGCAAATTTAATTACTTATTACTTGGCAAATAAGAAGAATATGTCATAAAACATCCTTGTTCTAGTTTTAGCTCTAAGAACATGGAAAAAAGATTTGTTTATAACAAACTATGTATGTTAAAGTAACTCAAAAATTAATACCATTATTTTCCTTCTAAATGAGCAAAAGAAGCTTTGTGGTCTGCCATTCCTAATCATTACAATGGGCTCTGTGCCCTTCTGATGTCCAGACGAGACAATGTGGGGGATGGAAGAACATTCAGTTTGGATCCCATTTGCTGGTGATTATTAAGATTTATTGCCAGTATTCCTTTGGTCTGTCAAAAAATTGAATGGCTTATAAATTACTGAACTTTGCTCCTCGGGAAACCGTAAAATCTAAGATTAAAATACCAAGAGAATTTGCTTCTGATGAGTCTCCTCCTTCTTGCTGTATCTGAATATGATAAAGGGATGAACTAATTTCTAGTTCTCTTTGAAAAGGAATCTATCTCGTTCATGAGGCCCTGTCCTCTGGATCTAGTCATAGCCTAAAACCATAGCACCCACAATCGTCACTTTGGCAACAATGCTTATTGTGGAGATTCCGAGAAGTATATGTGCTCAGTCTTTGCATTTCATTAGCAAAGAGGAGACAATCACATTCTCACTCAGGCATGTAAAATATTTTATTTTCTCTTCACATGATTCCAAAGGGACAGTTTAATTCTTACATATTCTGAAGACGATATACTCAAAGGGATTTATTATGTTTTCGCCATTGACTTCCTCCTACTCCCTTTAATCTATCTAATTTTATGTTCAAGAAGTCTGATCTATCCCACAGTGACTAATTTTCTTATAGAATTGACCATGATGCATTGAAATTCTTATTTAATTTTTAAAATATGGAACATTACTAGTTTCAGAGTCCAAAACATGACCTACATTCTAAAACAATAAAGAAGTGCTGGGTTAAGGTCTCTCAACACTGACATCCAACTTTATTTGGTTAGCTGAATATGGGCTCGGACACATTGTGTAAGAGACCTCCAGGGTATTATTATCTTAGCAGTATAATAGACAGACTATTAGGTAAAAGTAGGATAGTAGGTAGATGAATATCTAATATGCTAATAGTCATAATGGAGAAATCCCTGAATAGTACTTAATAATCTTTCTGTTTGTTTACACATTTATTGAATTACTAATTTGCTTTAAAATCTGATTCTTGATTCAAATTAAATTAAAAAAATATTTGTCAGAGGCATGAAGTATTCCAACATCCAGTATTTAAAAAATTAAATGGCTAAGAAAGAAACAGATGCTCATAAATAATGAAACAAGAGGAAAAAAAACACAGCTTATTTTTGAAAATTTAAGAATGACATTTAGGGGCTAGAGAGATAGCTCAGTGATTAAGAGTGTTTGTGCAAGCATGGCCCAAGTTCAAATCCCCATTTAGTCTATTTATAAAAATACAATCAAAGAGGCAGAAGTGATCATCATCGTGTGTAACCCATCAACAAGAGTAGAAACTGGCAGAAGTCAGAACACCCTAAGCACAACTGGAAGCTTCCTTTCTGTGAAAGCGACATAGTCCCAGAGAAATTAGGTGAAGAAAGATAGAGGAGGAAACAGCTTGTCCCTCTCTAATCCCACTGGTGGGAACACATTCACACACACACACACACACACACACACACACACACACACACAGACACACACACAGTCACACACACACACAGACTCACACTCTATTTGGAGAAAATGAAGAAGAAAAAGAAGAGGAAGAAGAAGAGGAAGAGGAAGAGGAAGAGGAAGAGGAAGAAGAAGAAGAAGAAGAAGAAGAAGAAGAAGAAGAAGAAGAAGAAGAAGAAGAAGAAGAAGAAGAAGAAGAAGAAGAAGAAAGAAGAAGAGAAAGAAGAAGAGACTGTGAATGCTCTGGAAGTACAAAGGTTAAAGGATATCCATTTAACATTTTAATTTAACTCTATATTTGAAATATAATATAGTTCTCCATTTATTTTCTTTTTCTGGTATATGTCCTCAATAGATAGATGCTAGTGAATGCTGTGTGTATCTAATAGACTAAAAAAGTGGTATTGAACAAAAGGTACAGATTTTAAATTCTCAGTAGCTCTCTCAATCACACTATTTATTTAATAAGATTATCAACACTTCTAATTAATTAGTGACATTGTTTATCATAGTTCTTCCAAGGCATGACTAGCAAAGAGTTTAATCTCCACAGAGATTTTTTGATTAACACATTAAAATGTAAAGTGGTTTCATGGTAAGCTAGATTCTTATCTGGGGGGAGTAGTCATGCAACAATTTCTTTTTTATATTTCTTTAAAAACAAAGCAGATAATATTACTTAGCTCATAGAATATTAAAGAAATAAACTGTTAGACATCATGTCTTGATGAAGAATTTAAAAATCCCATGAATAACATCATGATCTAATCAATATTAGATATCAGATTAGTAACTATTGAGTAAGGCCACCTTTTCAATAAATCTTCCTAATGTAGATCTATGATTGAGGTTTAACTTCTCTCATGGCAGTGTCTTTGCACCGTGTACCACTAAGCAACTTCATTTTCAGTAAGCCTTCTTCTACCTAAGTCTTACTTTATTTGGCATGTCATAATTACAACTTAGCAATTGCACTTGGAGAATATTATGTTTTTAATCTGGCTCAGAAAGTTGATAGGAGAGCATTTATTATTTTCTGTGAATTCTAATGAATAAATATGCATGGAATAAGCTTGTTAGACTACAAATTTTAGTTGTGTGAGAGGACAATTGCAAATAATAAAGAATCTAATGAAGTATCTAGAAGGTAATAATATGTTTCTATCTTAAATGTACAGAGATAAAACAATTACTCTTAGTAGAAAGTACACCATTTTAGTATTTTGAAATTAAATTAATATAGATAACATGACCATGTATTTGGAATATATACCACACTATAAATTTATGTTCTGTAGTCAAAATCATTGTGCTAGAAAGCCTGTTTTACTCGTAAGCTAATTTTTAATAATAAATACATTTGAAACATAAATAAAACAATTTAACTCAACTGTTAAAATATATCTCATTAATATTTTCATGACATCATATCAAATACTATATATTCTGGTGGCAATTGTGACACAGTGATTGTTTAGAAATGTATAGTTTAGTTTTCCTCTAAACTCTAGATATAGATAGTTAATAAATAATCTGTCTGAGAGAGTAATACAGACTTGTATGAACTTATATGAACACTCATTTTTGCATATATTGGCATATATTCTACTAATATGTTGTTTTGCAAATTACTTTAATGTAACAGTATGAAAAAAATCTGAGGCATTCTTCATAAAAGCATTTTCCATTAAAAAGAATAGCAGTGTCAGAAAAACAGAGCAACGAAAGAAATACAGAGGTTGAAAATATGGAATCATGAGAAAGAGATGGAAAATGGAAATAGAGATTTAGTGATTCCTTGGTGTTTATAGGCATCCTCAGTTTTATCTTGGCTTTTCTTTAAGTGGTCTGAATGGTAGGGTCCTTTCACAATTCAGCAAAAACTTACCTTCAGTAGTTTGTCTATTATTTTGAGCTAACAGAATTTGCTTCAAGAACATTTGAAGGACACATGCATCGGACTCGTTGAGTTCATATTCCCAAGGGGATAGAATTAATCTGTGCATGCGTTTCTAGCCAACGAGCTAGATCCTTACAGAATATGACTTTTAACTTTTGCCTAAGAAGACTGTTGAACTATTTCCAAAATTACATAGAATTTGTGTTTCTATTACTGAAAAGAACATAAATGATTTTTCGTTATACTGATTATCTTTGACAAGTTAAGAGTTTAAAAGATCTCAGAAGAGACTCCATGCTAACATTTCTTATTGTACACTCACACAATTTAAAGTAATATTTTTTCACAATATATATTTACAATATTTAAGAAGTTAACAGATTTTTGTCATTTACAAAGCCATATCCTATGTAGTACATATACCGCTATGAACAAATTGAAACTTTCCAAATAGCAAGTAGTGTATGGATGAAATTGAATGGTTGCTTTCTATGTGGAGAACAATTCAGCCCTTGTGTGACACCAAAGAAAAATCCTGTTGCTCTTGTGTGCCTGCTGTCATTAATCACTCATCAATCCTCCTCTGAAAAGCATATGTAGTTCTTTTTCTAAGAGACTTGGAGTATCTCATTTACCAAATATGATTTTACATGGTGGTGTTTTGCCTATCTGTATGTCTGTACTCCACATGTGTGTCATTACTAGTGGAAGTCAGGAATAAGTGTCAGAGCTGGAGTAACAGGTCATGGTGATCTGCCAGGTGAGTGCTTGAAATTGAGTCTGGCTCCTCTGGAGGCTTTTGCCAGTGCTTTTAACCACCTAGCTATCTCCCCAGCCCCAACAAGTAAGCTCATGTTTAAACAAAAGAAACCACCAGGTATTACACTTATTTTGAAACCACATAAACAGACCCCTCAAAGCTCCCAGAAATTAAACCACCAACCAAAGACAGAGGGACCCATGGCTCCAGCTACATATGGAACAGAGGATTTTCTTATTGGACCTTACTGGGAGGGGAGCCTATTGGTCCTCTGGAGGTTTGGTGACACAGGGTAGGGGAATCCTAGGGCTCTAAGGTAGGAGTGGGTGGGCAGGTGGAGGAGCACCTTCTTAGAGGCAGTGGGAAGGGGGGAGAGGAAAGGGGGTTTGTGGAGGGGAACCTAGGAAGGGGGTAACATTTGAAATGTAAATAAATAAAATAACCAATAAAAAATGAAAAAGAAAGCCCATAAACCAAGATAGCATTCAAGTTTGTTAAATTTTTATGAACATGAGTAACTGAAGAAACTAAGAGTTTAATTGTATGGAGATAGGAAACAAGGATGTGTAGTATAAGCCAACTGTCTTAGAGATATTGAATCAGATAAGATGGCAGTACTTTAAGCAGTTGAATATTTATATATATATATATATATATACATATATATACATATACATACATATATATATATATATATATATATATATATATATATATATATATGTCAGGAACTTATTCAACTAGTTGTTCTGTGATCAACCTATGACCTACAATTTGGTGCTGTGGAGCTTCAGCTTTTGATTCCCTAGACTTTCTTAAACACAAATATAATCATAACAAATGTAAGCAATTAGAAAGAGACCTAGATGTGAGGTGAGAAACCTATGCAACTCTTTTCTTTGTGTTGTGCTGGTCTTTGCTGAGAGAATTTCCTCATACTCTGTAGATTTTTACTCTATACTCAATGTGGAAAACAAATCAAGATCCTGTGTCTTTTGACTAATGTGATTGTTGTGACATTTAACTCAAATAATATACATGAAAACATTGTGAATTATACTGGGTAATTATAATTATCATTCTGAAGCATTGTATTTAAAGTTTCTAATTGAAAAATCTTTATTAACAAACAGACTGAATCAACTAATCCACAATCAGAATACATGACTGTCAATGAAGTCTTTCTTAGGATCATGAAGTCTGAAAGTAAAGTAACAATATGATGGAAATCAATGCCTCATTTTCCTAGAAAAGACCATAACTTCCTCCTTACCTCTTTACTCATGAGGTGATGGAAAAAGTCAAATGAGAGAACACATACAAAAGTGTACTTTTAAAAACATTTATCTTTCATTTCACTTAATTTTCTTATTAAATGTAATATAGACAAGAGATAGATGATACAGAAGTTAATGATGTTGTAGAATAAAATGTTTCCCTCTCCTTAAATAGCAAAGGAACAGGATACAAGTGTAAAGCCATGGGCATGTAGAAAGCAGTCAGAGTAGCACTCTGAATGACAAAGGCAGAAAGTGCTCTGGCAATATGAGCATCATTCTTTGGAACGTTGTATGTGAGCACATGTAAATATACATGAGAAATATGCTCAATGCCAGCGAAAGAATTGCAAGGTTGGAAGAGTGATCAAAAAAGTGATAAGAAGAGTTGGCATTAACATAGAGTCTCCACTGGGGAAGTCTTCCCTAGGCATGATGGCACTATATGTAATACACGGAATGAATATTTCATAGGTACTAGGGCACAAATACCCCAGACTCAGAATGTTTCTAAAACTGACAAAAATTCATTGCAAACTTAAAAGGACAAAATTATTACAAAGTAACTTGTGTCATAAGCCAAAGCTTGAAAGCGTAAGGAAGAGATTCGTAAGAAAATATTTATTTTTATCTGTCTTTTATATTTATCTGTCTTCAAAATCAGTATCCAGCTTGCAAAGAATTTACACTACAATGAGAAAATAGATTAGTTAACAAGTGTTTTTGTTTCTTCAATATCTGAAATCAAACTATTAGTTCCACCTGACTTCAAAAGCTTATAAAATTTTTTAGTTCTCAAGAGAATATTATCTTGGCTAAAGTAAGCATAAGACATGTCAACATTACAGAAATAAAAATGTACATATAGTTGATTTTTAAAAGATATTCCAATAATATCAATTTTTAGCAATATATATTAGAAAAATCGGATAAATTTTCATAAGGCTCAAATATAAGAAGGAACTCTTCACTACCTCATCAGTCCCTTTAGGTTTTAAACCACTGTGTGTCCATCCCTTCATTGAGAGTCTCTCTCTCCCTCAAGGGTCTTTGCTTTTTCTTGACATGTGTGGATATTCCAAATGGAACACAAATATCTTGAGATTCAATGCTAAAATCCATACATGAGAAAATGTATGATATTTGATTTTCTGGGTCCAGATTACTTCACTAAGAATTGTTTCCAGCTCTGTCCACCTATATGTGAATTTCATAACTTAATTACTGTTTATTTCTTTTTTTAAGCTAGAATATTTTTCTCATTTATTTATTTATTTATTTGTTTATTTATTTGTACACTCTTGCTCTACCTGCATATACACCTGCATGCCAGAAGAGGGTATCAGATCCTATATAGAAGGTTGTAAGCCACTATGTGGTTACTGGGAATCGAACTCAGTACTTCCGAAAGAGCAGCAGACACGGCTCTTACCCTTTGAGTCATCTCTCCAGCCCCAATTTACTTTCTCTTAATACATGAATACTACCTCATTATGTAACTGTAGCACATTTTTATTGTCCATCCATCACTTGATGAAGAGGAGTGGTATTTGCAGTTCCTGGGTATTGTGAACAGAGATGCAATGAAAATGGGTGATCATATTGATCTCTAGTAGAATATGCAGTCATTTTCACATATACCCCCAAAGTGAGATAACTGGAAAAAGCTCTGCCACAATATCTAGCTATACTTACATTTCTGGTGGGAGTTCAAAGTAGGGCAGACATGCTGATTTCCATAATGGCTGCCCTAGTTTGCACTCCCACCAGCAGTGAATAAGTATTCCTTTTTCTTCAAATTGATGGTAGCATTTGCTATCATTTTTTAAAAAAATCTTATCCATTCAGATTGCAGTAGGAGAAAATATCAAAGTAGTTTTAATTTGCATCTATTTGAAAGATAGGGATATTTAATACTTTTTAAAAGTTTTTCCTTAGCCATTTGTAATTTGTCTTTTGAGAACTTTCTGGAGATAGAAGCATGTTAGAAGAGGTAATAGTCTGGATGACTAATATTGCATTTTTGAAAAATATCATAGAAAAACCTATCCCTCTAATAGCTTGCAAATTATACACATGCAAATATATAAAAAGAATTTAAGTGGAATTACTATATGTTGCAACAACAGTTGCTGTAGGCTAATAGATACCATAGTATCATACGTTAAAAGCCCTGTGTCAGGAATTGGTTATCTGTTTTGGAGTTGGTGGTTGGGAGTTCCTATAGACACATACACCTTACAGACTAGTTTCCTGTGCTCTTGCTTACCCTCAAGAACTTAGTGGTAAGATCATGTTGCTGAGAACACTATACCCCTAAGTCACAGCTAATAGACAAATCAAGATGGTACTCATCTGAAAGCTTCATCCTTTGTTAATAGCTTTCTTTTTTTCTGTTTTCATTCATATATATATATTCCAGATTTTATTCCCTTCCCAATCCACCCTCTGACTGTTCTACATCCCATACCTCCTTCCTGCCCCCTGTCTTCATGAGGAAGTCCCCACCCCAACAGACCTTTAAGTTTCCTGGGGCCTCCAGTCTTTTGAAGGTTAGGCGTATCTTCTCTGATTAAACCCAGACCCTGCAGTTTTCTGCTGTATACATGTGTGTGTCGGGGGCCTCACATCATGGTGATGGAAGTCGGTATGTATCCTAAAGGAACAGAAAAATGATTATCAATTCTACTTAGCTGTGAGCCCTCTAATCTACAACAATACCTATCCTAACAAACATTCTTGCTAGGAGAGAGGCACAAATGTCATGAAAATACGTAACCATTTTTTAAAATTACTGTTATTGAATATTAGGTCCCTCCTTACATTGATATATCTATCTGGTGTCATTTTGAGGACCAGGAATATTTGGTCCTAGGCTTAATTATTATTGCTTTTTTAAATGGACATAGTATTAACACTGCCTTCCCAATAACTTAACTCGATTCCTTAGATTAGTCATCCTGACAAGCCTCATCAGAGAAGGTCCCTTTTACAGCACATGGTGAATAATGTAGAGATCAACAACTGGATAATGTGCAGAGAGTGTGAGAATGCAGAATGCTCAGGTCAATCTGAGACATCTATGTCACACTCCTTTCTCCCAAGGCCCATAGGGTCATTGCAGAAGAGGGTACAGAAAAATTGTAAAAGGCCAAATGTGTTAGGTGACTAAAAAGAACGTTTTTCTGGACGTAGCAGGACAGTTGAAAATGCAAATTCACAGCAGTTGGGAGATTTTGCACAAGACCAGTGCAAGCTTGAACTAGACAAAGTCCCAGCATGTGGAGAAGAGGTATGAATGAATGTCTACCCCTAGATAAAGAACTATTGACAATTGCTACCTACTGGTTAAAAAATTAAAGACCTACTTCTCTTTTAAAAACAATTATTTAAAAGAAAGAAAAGAAGCCAAAGAAAGGTCAGAATAAGAAAAAGAGGGGAGATCATGACTTCAAAGGAAGACTTCATGTCGCACATAAAATCTGCTGGAATTGGATCATAGACTTAAACGAAAGATCCATCCCATGAAAATGTTAGAAGAAAGCAATACAATATCTTTTTTTTGTTTAAATCAATAAGCATTTCTACTTTATGGTAATAAAGCACAAATTACAAAATAAAATTTACAAATAAATCTTGTCAGAATTTAAATACTCCCCATTTCAAAACACACACAAAAGTAAAGTTGAACTATTCAATTCTCTAAAATACTATGTATTCATTGAAATATTCAGAAACCTGTTGTTTGATAAGTGACTTGTATTCTGCAAACTCAAATAATAAGTAAAATAATGATTTGATGGCTTATTGAAGACTGTGTATGCATAATAAATGCACATATGAAGAAGTGCTAATAATCATGACTAATCATGAAATTAATGCTGTGTCTTCTTTTCTTCTCTTCTCTTTTCTCTCATTTTTATTGAAACCTGTACTATGTATTCTCATCAGAGTGTTCCCTCCCTAACTATTCTCAGATTTCCCTTACTTTCCTTACCTATCCAACTCATTGTTTAGAAAACAAGTGAGCAAAACATTTTTAAATATGAATAGTACAAGGAACTCACAGAAACATATATTCACACACACAAAGCTATTTCAACACAAAAACAGAAGCCATCATAGAAGAAACAAGCAAAAGATCATGAGATAAAGAATGCTCAAGCAAATCAATATGGGATAACATAACAACAACCACAACAACAAACTCTACACACACCATTGAATTTGCTTTGTGTAAGCCATCTATTGTTCAACCTAGGGCCTACATGTAAATGACATTTGTGTATTTCTGGTGAGACACTATTGAAGTAAACAAACTTTTCCTCTATGAGCAGGTGTTAACTGCAGATAGCTTCTTAGTTAGGGATGGCAGCTCATGTCCCTTCTTCCTTTTGGCCCTGGAACCCTATCTAGCTTGAACCTGTCCAGGTCCTATACAAGTTGCCAATGTGTTTATGAACTTATATGTCAGTCCTTTGCATCTGGAAGGACTCTGTTTCCCTCTTGTCATCTATCCCCTTTAGCTTTGACAGTCTTTCTACCTCCCTGAAAACATCTTGGCTATCAAAATGTAGAATCCATAGTCAACCATAAAATGCGGCCATTTCATTTAAATTTAATCAAAGACATGATCTCATATATCTACATATTTTCATAAACTTTGATAACAAATTCATTTATAATGAGTCATAAATAAAAAAGTCTATAATCTTTAACAAGTGACTCAAAATTAAGTGACAGTATATTATACATCTAATAGATAATAAATGTGTGATTAAATGGGTGCATGAAAAAAGATTATAGTAAGTAAAGAAGTTAGCTAGAAATGCTTCATAATTCTATATACAAATGATTTTAGAACATGCAAACTAATCTGTAGTGAAAGGAAATATAGTGATTTTTCAGAGACTGTCAGGTAAAAGATGAAGACCAGATGATATTGAGACACCCGAACATTTGAGGAGTAATGTGTATTTCTAGAATCTCTGTTGTGTGGACATCATTCAGAGTCAAACTCATCAAACTTAATACCAGTGTGGGTAGCTTTTAGTGCATCGGTCCACCTCAATAATATTAAAAAAAGTCAAGAGGAGCATATCAATGCCAAGTAACAAAGACTGTAGATACTTTCATTTACATAACGCATTTACAAAGTTGAGAAGCAATCATTTACATTCTGAAAAATATGTGAGTGTGCCTAGGCTTTTGCCATTATAGCCAGTAACATATCTGCTAGTGAAATGTGGCATTAAATTGGACCTACATCTTACCACTTTGAAATGGCACTGGAGTATCTTACTGTTCACAAGAATTCAGTGACCAGTCTTGCTTTGATAATTGCTTTGATTCGAGACAACGAAAATGCGCAAATCAGCGACGTCCCTGTGCTAGCACTCTGTAACCTATCGTGATCTGAACCACACCTGAAGCTAAATGTCAGTGTTCACGGTGATATTATAAACCATGAACCATCACGAGTGATATTATAAACCACCACGCTTTATTGCCACCTCTCTTCTTATTTTCTGTTCTCAAGAATAACTCTGTGGCTCCACTTAAAGAAAGTGAAGTCTTTTGTTTCTCCCTGAGGTTGTCATACCAACAACAATTATTTAGCTCTAATTGGTCTGTAGGAGGTCAGAATCAGCAGACTAAAAACGTACTTTAAAGAGTTCAGATTTCAGCTTGGTGGTGAAATCGCAGCAATCTCTCTCTTCATAGAAATATTCTGAAAATGTCTATTTTGGTTTTCTTGTCTCTTCCTCAACTCTCTTTTGTTCCCTAGAGGAAGTTTCAGCCCATTAATAAAGATGAACTCGGGTGCTTGTGGCTTTAAATGAGAGTGTTTCACCTCCTGACTTTACCCCACTTGAGTGATTTGGGTACTGGTGTAAAGCAGTGCATTGCATGTCTTTGTGTTTTCAGTACTCTTGCTTGTGCCTGACAAAAAGAAAACACTGAGAAGTTGAGGCCAGTCCATATCTCATCGTGTTACAGCACCAAATGTGCATCCTGCTCCTTGTTGGGGGCCGACTTTTAGCAGAAAGCGGCTATCAGCTTTGCAGCCATCTTGAGCCATATACCCTGACATGAGACTTGGATTACAATAGCCTACAACAGCTGAGCACACTCCGATAATCTTGGTTTAGATACCTTGAGATTAAAGGTGTGTGAGATTAAAGGTGTGTGAGATTAAAGGTGTGTGACTTAAGAGTATGACTTAGAAGTGTAGAGATCAGATTTAGAGACAAGACCTAAGGGCATGATTAAAGGTGTAACTTAGAGGCGTGGCTTAGAAGTAAGACATATAAAAGGCAGAGGCAGACAGTAGAGAAACAGACATATCAGACATTAGGTAGAAGACACTTGGCTCTAGAGACACATCAGACATTAGGGAGACACAGAGGAGAGAATCAGACACAGACAGAGGAGACAGACAAGCAGACACTTCAGAGAGTACAACTTGGAACTAGGAATTAGGTTAGAGAGAACAACTTGGAGTTAGTTATTTACACATTAGGCACTTGGCACTTGGAAGAAGAAACTTCGAACTTGGAGGCACTAGGGACTAGGCACTAGGAACTCAAGACTTAGGACTTAGACTGAAGAATAAACGGGATTGAATTACACTCTGTCTGGTCTGCATTCTTCGAGTCCGTCCTCACTCTCGCTCTTGCTGAACCCCGACCCACGGACCGAGTGGCAGCTTGGGCCGGGATATAGTAGCAGGCAAATGCGGGGTGGCTTGGGCCTCAACATTTTGCTCAGGCCAAGACATTTTTTTGGCCGCCCGAACGTGGGGCTAGTGCAGGCCCTAACAGCTCCTTCCCCCCTCCTTCATAAGACAAGTGTTCTTTTGTGCTCTACTCTCCATGTTTCCTTATGCCTGTGCAGATTACACAGGTCGGAGTTAAGGTCTGTAGGGTTGGCAAAGACAGTATAGTCGAAATGCACCCAAATCACTTGATAACACTTGGAAATACTCCTGGTGATTTGCTGGTTTGGACTTGAAATCTTTAGGTCTTAATGTTGGTATGCCTGTTTAAAAATTTATAGTACAATTTAACAATTATAGCATGTTGTGGCCATTATTTTATGTATGTGTGTATCTGTTTGAAGCCCTCCAAATTCATCTATTATTTTCTTTATTATCATATACTTTATTCATATTTAATCATGCACATTGATGCATGCATATGCGTACAAGTGTGTGTTTGTGTTTCTATTTATAAGAGGCAGCACATACTTTTATAGCATGTATGTGAAGGTCAAAGGACAACTTGCAGGAATTAGGTCTACTTCATCTGAATGTGAATGTTAGATTGGATTGAGTACCTTACGTGCTAACAAGAGAACAGCTATTAAATAAATTGTAGTAAGTAAACGAAAAGGCAAATCAATGATTGACATGAGTTACATAATATAACCATGATAGTAACTGGGCAAAAGTGGAAAATTAATGTGCAAATTTGAAACTAAATTTATATAAGTGATTGTGGCATCCAATTATAAATATCCAAATACATTTTAAAATATGATGTAAGGCAGATTTAGTGTTAGAACACTTTGGGTATTAGATCAGTGAGTATTTAAATAAATTATTATGCGTGGCTTAGCTTTAATTAGATTAAAACTTTTTCAACTGTTGATACAAATGTCAAAATTAATTATAATTTAAAGTACACATCTGCATTTTATAAATATACTCCATGTTTTCATAAAAGAGAGAATTTATTAGAAAAAGCATCTAATGTGTGTCTGAGGACATGGATTACATAGCACATCCAAGCCCAAGTCTCTCTTTCATGTACATTCATGTGCTGAAGTTGGTTGACACACATAAAAGCACATAGCTAGTTTAAGCATTGGATAATGTGAGAAAATACAGTCAAAACTTCCCCTTTTTTTCCAAAGTAAAAGAAGACAGAATTACTGTCTCTGTGGCTCAGGAATAGGCTATATCTTTTCTAGGGATCTTTTAGCAAAACCTCTGAGTCTGCTGCTGTATTTACTGATATGCATGTTTGTGAAAAGCTAATAATGTGAATTGATTAACCTTAAAATCATTTAAGTTGTGAAATGTTGGGTTGGTGGTTGGAGCTCACACACTGGAAGACAGGAGCAAGTCAAAACACTGGCACTCACACTCTGCTCCTGTTAAGAGAATGCCAAGGGATCTTTTCACGAGAGTAACTCACAGATTGTGGCACAGTTACCTTAGCTGGCTCCTGATGTGCTGTATAACACCACATTTAAATTTCCATCTGTGGTGTCTGGAACTATTGTTCTTGCTGTGAACTTTTTCTTTTTTTTTTTACTTTCTGTAATGCAATCAAAATCGATAGGCCACCACCTCCTTTTAGTACAATGCTCAAGATGATTAAAAAAAAGTTATAAATGAATGTGGTGTAGCAGACCTTCTATTAAGCATGCAGTGAATTTCACTTTTAAAAAAAGTATACATATATTAAAAACAACACCCAAGTTTACAGTTTCATCTAGCTGGAAGTTACTTTTCTCAGTATATCTTTAATACTCCACTTTATCCTGTGGTTTTATGAGAAGTCCTATTTCTTCCACATTTCTTATGAGACATATTGACCAATGTCTTTACCATTAGTTCTAAGAAGCATCAGCATATATTCACCACTAAGTATGATAGAAAATAGTTTTAATACTATTTAACTTGCCTAGGAAGTTGTATTTCTTCTGTATTAATTGAGAAATGATGCTGAAAATTTTTATACACACCTTATAATCATTTTTCACTTTAAAAATACATAACATGTTTTAAGTATATATACGTGTGTATACTATTTTTCTTGAATATATTTTTCATGGATATAAATACATAATATTCACATATTCTATAATTTATACAAGTTGGCACGAATAAAGCTGTCTAAACATGATCTAAGGTAGGGCTGGAGAGATAACTCAGTAAGAAAAGAACTGTTGTACAAGCATAAAGACTGGATTTAGTATTCTCAGAACTCATGTAAAATCATACCCAAATGAAGCCAGAGGAAGAGGAAACAGAAAAGGAAGCAGGGAGTAAAGAAGAAAAAGATTAAGGAGGAAGGGAAGAAAGAGGAAGATGAAGAAAGAGGAGGAGGAAACAATAAAGAAATAAAGCAAGATAGACCTTAATACGTGCTGAATAGCATGCTACTTTAAAAAGATATTCTATTAAATATTTCAATGCCAATAGTATTGTAACCCAAGGCAGAATTCATAGAAAGTTTCTTAGAGGTTTTACGATGTGCAAAAACCTGCATTATAACAAATTCTACATTTTTTCTCAGCAGCCCTGTTACCAAGCAACTAACTGTTTATCCTCTTTTGGGTCAGAATTGGGGTAATAAACTGATGTCGCATGGCAGAGGACAGAGTCGGTGGCTCATGTGAACTTTGAGCCTTTTTGGCTTTTTGTTGTTGTTGTTTTTCCATTTAAAGACCTAATTCTGAGAATTTTATTCTGTTACCTTAGGTTCATTTCTTTTAGATCATTACATTAACAATTATGTACAGGGGCCTTTAGGAAAGGGCTTACCTCTTGAAATAAACATAATCTAAATAATGACAAAACAGTTGAACCTCTAGCTAAATATCTTGAATCTTCTTAATAAAAGCAGCATAGCAAGCCCTCCAAATGTTTTTTTTCTGATTCTTCTAAATGCCAAAAGTAATCGACGAGATATTTTATATACTTCCAGAGCCAACTTTTGTCACGTAATGTGTTCTTCAAATAAAAATGTCTATAAGCATGAATAAGTTATTTCTGTAGGAGTAGCAGGGGTGAATTCATGTCATTCCATTCTAAAGAACTTGAACCCAGTTCCTAATCAACAAAGTTGCCCTATATAATAAACTGATTGTGAATGCTGTTGTTAACAGTAATAGAACAAAAAGATGTGTGGCACAATTATCTCATTTCATTTACTCATTTTCCAACTGCTTTGAAGGAGTCTCTATATCCTGATAATTCTCAAAGTTAGCTTGGTCAATTGTGTCTAGGACCACCAATACTGTAGACAAGTTAACAGACAACTTTTGTTAGTCGCTAAGTAAATGTCAGTTTGGCCTCAGTTCCTTGTTTCTGTCAGAGTTCTCAAAATATGACATCTGTTTCAGGGAGTGTTTACACTCTTAATATAATGCTCTTTACTCAGAGCCCACTTAGTCTCATGCATACTACTAAATATAAGAAAGATATACAAAAGCTGATATCCTCAGGCCCTGTTATCTCTATCTGTTTAGTCTCTTTGAACTCTGCAAATTCAATTTTTTTCTGCCAGTGCTAACTAGAGACCATATGATGTGTTGTGTTTAGTTGGAACAAAACCTTTATAAAACAGTAATAGAAGAAAAAAAAACATCAACAAAGTGTCTACTTTTTCAGTCTTCATAGTCTCTAACTCTGACATTTGGACTTGAAATTTAGAGAGAATCTATTAAGCCTCAGCGAGAATTGTTTATCAACTCCAAAAGGCTTTCATTTGGAGAAATCCAAGTTCCCATTTTCATAGCAAGTTTCAAATTCAGCATAAATGTCAAGGCTTAAAGAACACTGAAACACAGCATGGATATTTATTTGAAGAAAAATCACTTGATAAATTTCAGAATGTGCTGGTTTGTTTATTTTTAAGGAACCTGTCAAACCATATTGTTGGATTAACTAAATAATATGGTTTTTCTGTGATAGATTCCTATGTTTACTGCAGCTATAATGTGCCTTTCTTACTACCTTCATTGTGTATGTGTGGTGGTAGACAATTATGGGGCTAATGCATGTGCATTGTAACTGATGTGCAAATACAAGGAGAAAAGATGTGTTCCTAGTATAGGCATGTATACTATAATTCAATCTGTGCTTATTACCTAGAATACCTTCTTTTCTAGCTTTAATATCACATATTAATTGTCATAATAACAGGTCTCTTTATAATATCATAATACATACATAATATTTTGTTATGTTTACTAAGATATTTCCCTTGTCTCTACATTTTTCATCCTTGACAGCTAGTTCTGTCTTACTTATGTGATAGACCAAATATATTGTCTTCCACAACCTGATCGAGAGAGCTAGCTAGATCCTCTTTGTATGAACTGAAAAGACATGGCTAATAGTTGTCAATCATTTGATGAGGTGTTTAAAAATATTATTTTTTTCTGAAACAGTCTAATATAATGTGGAGTGGGTTTTCTGTTGCATGTTTTTTTTACATCCATGGTTAAATTATTAGTTAAGATTAAAATTGGTTGAATTCTGGATTTCTGTAAATACTATTCTAAAATTTGTGCATGTTCACAACATTTAAGTCTGAAAACAACCTGACAAAGGAGAAGCGGTAGCACATTTACATCCATGTTTTTACTAAGAAGTAAGACAGAGATGAGTAAACTAAGCTGGTTCATGTGTTCAGGAACAGCAAAACTGGGATTCCAATCATGAAGTCTCATCGAATTATGCAGTTAGAGAGTTATCTAAAATAATATGTATGTACATTTGCATCAACTGAAAATTCCTGTTACAAAGCCTTATCAGTCATAATCAATACAACTTAGAGGGCTTGTATATCAATTCTTTTGACTCATATGGATTGTAAGATCTGTGATGACCAGGTTGTTTTTTCTCAACTCAACTTAGAGAATCAAAGTCAGGCTGGTACTTAATTACGCCCTTTTGTTGGTTACAAAAGAAAACATAGAAGGATGTAATGGAGTATGGATGTTATCAAAATACATTGTACAGATATATACATTATCAAAGTAAAATAAAATATTAAAACAGATATGTCTAGGACAAATTAAGCACCTTTCTTATTCTTGAGGGAATAGTTTTAATGTGATTAACACATCCAATACACACCAGTATCCAATACTTGGGTAGAATGGTTACATGCATATATATGGACATGGCTATTAAATTACATTCTAAGTACATTAAAACACATCTTGAGTCAATTATATCATAGTGGTTGGAATCTAAGAAAATATTTGCTCATAGTGAGAGCCTCAATAATTTGCTGATAGCTGAAAGACTACTCAGATGAGCAATGGTGTTTCCGAAGCATTCTCCGATTCCATGGAAAGACAATGAAAAGAATCTCAATGTGCTACTGTGAGGTTCTTATGTAGGGACATGCATGACTTTGACAAATTCCATGTCCCATGGACAGAATTTTTACCCTTCAAAAGTGCTCCAAAATTCTACATGCAATAGTTTAGACCGGATGTGAGTAACGAAGTAAAGTTCATTTATAAATTCAAGGATATGGGAAGTGGTTGCAATTTCAGCCAACAGTGAACTCTGCACAACAAAAAGCACGGTGAAAATCAGCAGATATTATGACCATGTGATAGGGTTGTGTATCATTTATCTATTTGGCTTTGTATATGCTTCTTTATGAAAGACAGAGATAAATGTTTACCTATTAGGGTCTCAACAATATTATATAGAGATGTGCACTTGATGGGGGATAGTTTACCTGGTCACCTGACTTATGTGTGTCAGTTTTTAGACAGAGAGATAACTACTTTCTAAGAAATATTGTTCATGTTTAATATTCTATAATTCTCAGTTCATATACCTGAGTAACAAAAGTTGCTAAACCCCAGGGAGTGGAAAGAAAATGAACCACATGGAGACTTTGCTATTGGGCATTTTCAGCCATGATTTTAAATGTTTGCTGTTCTAAGCTCTACCTGTGGAGTGTCACTGAAAGAACAGAACTGATGTCTGCATGAGAATATATTTGATTCTTTGTAATCATGGGAAATAGGAGAGCGTCTAGGGGGAGGTGCTTATACTAAGGTCTGGTTCCCTAATTAGTTCTTGATTTCATTTCGTCAGTAAAGGAGGCCAGGAGCCGATTGTTGGGCAGAAGGGACAGGTGGGACTTCCAGGTCCCAGGAGTTAAAGGAGATGCATAGAAAGAGAAGGGGGTTTTCACCAGGCTTTGGAAGGAGAAGCACAAAACAATCATGTAAGATCTCGAGAAAGCTAGAACCAGCAGTCTCCACCATCAGCGAATAGCCACAGTGGTCTGTGGAGGCTAGTGGGTGCAGGCTAGATGATAAATTTAGAGTAGGAGATTCTGTGATTAGAAACTGTTCTAGACAACAAATTCTAAAGTTAATAAAGCTGAGTGTGTGCTTTCTATCCAAGAACTCAAATGTCTTGGGTGAGGCTGGTAACGGGACCCATCCGGGAGCAAAGGCAGGTAGGAAGGAGAAGCTGGGTTAGTGATGGTGGATTGATGAAGCTAAGCCAGGAGGAACAAAAGGGAAGCAAATGGAAAACATCTCACATTCACCTCACCAGGCTATTGTTTGTACCCACTACCATGATAAACTGCAGACACTAAGTCCATTAAGGAGAGGAGAGTTTCCTCTGGAGAGACTTGATCTGTCCTTTGTGCCTTATGTCTTCTTAATGCTTACTGTCATTGTTTATTTTGGTTTCTGATGTAGTGTGTTTCTGATGTAGTTGCTTCCAATGTAGTGTGATATAACTCTCTTATATCCCACATAAGGCAATCAAAATATCTACATATTCCTTTCCTCTACTATTCTTATGTCAGTGGTAGGTTATGAAACTTGCTTTAAGTTGTTTCTGGTAGTTGTTTCATTTACTTGTTTGTCTCAATTAACTGATTTAATTTACGTACAGTCTTTTTGTTCATGTGATGATTTCACTTAAGCTTCTGAAAACACATGTTGCAAATTTTTATTAAATGTATATAATATATGTATAACACTGTAAAATAATCTTTCATTCCATACAACTTCTCCAAATTTATTCATACCCTACATGCCTGAAATTTTCCTATAATTCAACTGAGTCTCTGATACAGAAAGTTTAGAAACCTAAATTATTTACTAAGTTTCATCAATATCTGAATAGGAAAACTGCTGAAGTCAAGGGCTTTTGGAGTAAATTTTAAGGGAATTTCATACAATTGGATTAAAGTAAAACTATTAACGGTGAGCCTTGTCCAATATAGCCAACGTCTCTATTTCAGATAGGTGCCCTTTCTTCAAATGTTCTTCGTTTTTCTGTCTGCTGTTTCCATATTCTTTCTTCAGTGATATGATAACATTGCAATAATACTCAAATGCTGACACAACAGAAAACCTTGCCAGTTTGGCTCCCAACTTTGGCAAGCATTTTGTTATAGCTGCAACCCAGCTTTCTCCTTGAGTTTCACAAAATCTCTATAGTTTTTCCACAGTGTGTTTCATACAGGAGACTACAGAGGAGAAAGTAAGAAGGACGCTAATTTTAGACAGAGAATAGTAAATAGGACAACAAATAAAGGCTCTTTTTTGGCACATTGGAACTTTCTTTTTTTTCCCTTTTAAATGTGTGATTCCTTTCCCCAAATGTTGCACTAGGTTTATTTTTAAAGGTGTCATCTATTTCCATTCCAGTGTTATGTCATCTATAATTTAAATTTATGAGATAAATCTTGAGGTTCACCAGTGAAGCAGCTGGAGAATTCTAGCCACTTTGCCATTGAAAATGCAGATTTGCTGAAGATTTTTCTGTCTGACAAGCTCCACTGAAAGCACCACACTCTATCTCCCTCTCCTGACAAGCATCCATCAACATGTAATATTTATTCCTCTGTTTTAGTTTCGCTACAAATAATTGGCGGTCCCTCAGCAAGAAGATGGATTCATGCTGAGACAGCATCACCTGAACAGCATCATGGACATGAGAAGAAATATTCTAGAAAGTGATCTCTGAAAACTGATGGAGAAAGTAGATGTGAAATCAATAAGAAAGAACTGAGTTTTCTCCTTTAGTCGTGTCACTATTGGTAGTTCTACAGTCCTCTTTTCATCGCCATCAGGACGAAAATGATGTGTTCACAATGTCACTAATGTTGACCTCCCCTCCTCTCTCTCTCTCTCTCTCTCTCTCTCTCTCTCTCTCTCTCTCTCTCTTCCCATTTACTTTACAATTACAATCTTTCCCAGACTTCCACTACAGTTTAGAAGTTGGAGTCAACATATATATATATATATATATATATATATATATATATATATATATATATATCATATAATGTTTTCTCTTTTATTACCGGTTTTTTACTGAGCTTTGTTTTCAATACTCAGCAAACAAGGAAATTTTATGTTCAACCACAGACATTTTAACATCAAACTTTGTGAACTGCGGCATTCATACAGGTGGCATGGCTTCCAGTGTCCCAACAGCCCCCATGGCTTGACTTCTAACTAGGAAAGGAGGTGTTCTCACAAAAATCACACACAACTACAAGTGTGTGTGTGTGTGTGTGTGAGAGAGAGAGAGAGAGAGAGAGAGAGAGAGAGAGAGAGAGATTTCAACATAAAAAGAAAAATAGTAATATAGAAAACTATAAAATAAGTAAGGTGGTATAGTATTTTTGATACAGAACTAATTGTAAGAACATCTCAGATCTGCTTTTATTACTGTGATGTTCCTTTCCAATGTTATGCACTGAAGTTGACATTCTTATTTTTCTCATCATTATCAAAATAAAAAAATAGATATTTTTAAAATAATTTCAGGAAGAAAACTAAACTGATATCTATAATTTTCCTCATTTTTAATTTTATGCTTTTTGAGATTTGATACCTAGTATTGCTCATATATAATGAAATATATAAGTTAACAAGTTGGAGTATTGCAGCAAAACACATCACTGTTTGCCATCAATATTAGCCCTTGATGGATGGAAATGACTGCCCCTGGTTGCTATTTTACAGTATGGTTTATTTAATCTAAATTTGACATTAATAGGAAAAAATAAAATTTCAAATACTACATACAAAAACTGGTGGGTGGTCAATTACTGTGGATGAAAGGAAGCTAATTAAAAGCTTCTGGACATTCATAAAGACTGCCATGGTTTCTGAAAGTGATTTTGTGAGAGGCCTACTGAGACATCCTTTTGTCCTGTCATCAAAGGTACTTCAATTTTTAAGGATTTTCCACCCATAGTGAATAACTTGATTAAGTGTTAAAACTTTAAGAATAGTCCCCGAGATCGTCTGTTTTGGTTATCATCTCCTTGGCCAATGATCTTCCCTATCTTCAGCCAGCTACTGTGATGAAATGTTTTTTAAGTTATTTTAATTACTCCCTGAAAACTAGCAGTGAAGCTGAGGTTAGAATGCCAACTGATATGGACTATTAAACATATACTAAACATTGAAAGAGTCCACATGTTACAAAAAGAGTTAAAAACATACTAGGAATAAGATTATTATTTGACTGCATATAATCAGCAAATACTTCACAGACCAATTCAGGTAGAGTGATACGCGTGTGCTTCATGGAACAAAGAGGCCTCATAGATCAAGTTAGCTTTGTGCCCTGCTGAATCACTACCTGAATGTCACTGATGAGTCTTTTCCATAGATAAACTTAAAATCAGCATACCTCCATTTTCTAATGGTTAACACCCTATTTGAGTGTTCAGTTTTAATTTTCTGATATGTTTCCAACCTTAATTTTTTTTCTCTACCAGACAACCTAATATTACCTAACTGAAAGTAGATTATTTAAAATTTCATAGGTAAGTTAATGGATTGTTGTAAACATGCAAGACATCTTATGAATATTTCTGTGTGCCAGGCATGGCAGAAAATATATTTTACAGAGTATTAAAATATAATAATCAAGCATATTATATTTGTTAGAAGATTTTATATTCCAGGTGTAGTTGTCCTTGTATTGTATGTATCTGAGTTTAATTTTCATGGTATCTTTGAGCTGTGAGTATGTATGTCTTATAAAAGATAACACTGCAAATACAGTAGCTAAAATATTAGATCCCATATGTCATTCATTGATCTAAATGGATCTACAGATGATGAAGTTTATAAACTCTGCACACAAGACTTTAACTCATAAAGTCAGAATGGACTTCATGGGAGTATTTGGATATAAACATTTTAAATCATTAGCTACAGTATATTTATTTATTTTGGTAATCCTAAAATACATAAAAGGTAGTCATTAAATCGCTACTCATACCTCAGTTTTGAGGAAGTTACTACCTAACAATATTTATAGGAATATTTCTTTCTTTTATTTATTTTTTGTTTTTGTTAGCATTAACTTTTTTCTATTTACAAATCAGCATTTGCCCCCTCCCTGCTCCCCTACAGTTCTTCATCTCATTCCTCCTACTCCTGTCTCAGAGAAGATGCTTCTTCCCACCAGGCCTCCCTCCTACGTGGGACCTTCCCCCTCTTCCACTGACCAGATCAGACAGTCCTCTGCTATATATGTGTCAGGGCCTCAGACCAGCTCAGGTATGCTGCCGGGTTGATAGCTGAGTGTCTGGGAACTTCCAAGGGTCTGGATTAGTTGAGACTCTTGGTCTTCCGGTGGGGTTGCCCTCCTCCTCAGTTTCTTCCATCCATCCCCTAATTCAACTATAGGGATTCCTAACTTTAGTCCAATGGTTGAATATAAGTATCTGGGACTGACTGTCTCAGTCAGCTGTTGGTTGGGCCGTTCAGAGGAAAAACATGTTAGTTAGGCTCCTGTCTGTAAGCAGACCACAGCATAAATAATAATGTCAGGCCTTGGCACCTTCCCAAATTGTGCTGGTCACTAGACCACCTTTCTCTCTCTCAGTCTCTTCTCCATTTTTGTCCCTGAAATTCTTTCAGACAGGAGCAATTCTGGGTCAAATATTTTAACTGTGGGTTGGCAACCTCATCCCACCACTTGAGGCCCTGTCAGATTCTGTGAGTTCCCTCTCCCCACTGTTGGGCACTTCATCTAAGGTCATTGCAATTGAGTTCTGACAGGCTTTCACCTCCCAGGGCTCTGATACTTTGTAGATGATCCTCCTACATCCAACCCCAAAGGGTGCATATTTCCATTCATTCTGCTGGCCCTCCAGGCTTCTCTCCTGTGTCCCCTATAACTAATCCCGTCCCCCTTTTCTCCTTCCTCTCCCCTCTCACATCCATATTCCTCCATCCCTCTCCCTCCAGTGACTACTTTCTTTCCCCTTCCAAGTGAGAGTGAAGCATCCTCAATTGGGCTTTTCTGCTTGTTAAACTTCGTAAACTCCATGGGTTGTATCCTAGGTATTGTGTACTTTTTGGCTAGTATCTACTTGTTAGTGAGTTCAT
This sequence comes from Arvicanthis niloticus, assembly GCF_011762505.2. Taxonomy (NCBI): domain Eukaryota; kingdom Metazoa; phylum Chordata; class Mammalia; order Rodentia; family Muridae; genus Arvicanthis; species Arvicanthis niloticus. The sequence continues at coordinate 8,292,951 of NC_133437.1, forward strand.
GCCATGTATGTCCTTTGGGTGTGGGTTACCTCACTCAGGGTGATGGGGATTGCATTGAATCTGTAGATTACTTTTGATAAGATGACCATTTTTATTATGTTAGTTCTACCAATACATGAGCATGGGAGATCTTTCCATCTTCTGAGGTCTTCTTCGAGTTCTTGTCAAACAGATCTTTCATTTGTTTGGTTAAAGTTACACCAAGATATTTTATATTATTTTTGCCTATTTTGAAGGGTATTATTTCCCTATTCTTCTCATCCCATTTCTCATTTGTCTAAAGGAAGGCTATTGAGTTTTTGAGCTAATATGCCACTTTGCTGAAGTTGTTTTCAGCTGTAGAAGCTTTCTGGTAGAATTTTTGGTGTTGTTTATGTATACTATCATATCATATCATATCATATCATATCATATCATATCATATCATATCATCAGTGAATAGTGATACTTTGATTTCTTCCTTGCCAATTTGTATCAACTTGATCTCCTTTTGCGGTCTTATTGCTCTAACTAGAATTTCAGGTACTATGTTGAATAGATACAGAGAGAGTGGGTAGGCTTTTCTTTTCCCTGATTTTAGTGGGATTGTTTCAAGTACCTCTCCATTTAATTTGATATTGGCTGTTGATTTGTGGGCATATACAAACAACATAAAACATATAAAAATTAAGACCAGTTAAGAGGAAGGGAGAGAAAGCATTTTCATCCAAGAGAATGGGAGAACACAGTTCTTAAGGAAGGAGATCTCTGTGGACCAAGAAGTATCCTGGGTTTCAGGTGTAATTTGTATACAAGACTTTGAATCTGTGTGCCCATAGTCAGGAGATGCAGCCTATAATTTGATTCTGACTATCACATTCAAATTGCCTTCATTTAATTCTCTTATTCTTAGAGATTTATGTTTGAGATCCTTTGCATAAAAGAACATAGTTCAAAAAAAAAATGAATGTAAAGGGTAATTATATCCCCCAACTTAAAACTAAAGTATATAGTAATAAAAAATAAAAATATGTAAAATAGTCATGAAACTTATTTACACAGTTGAGAGGAAGTTGGGTAGCCTTGTATCTTTGGACTTAGATATGGTTGATGAATTAAGATACATTATACACACGAGGAAGCCAAAACTGCACGTTTGTGTCTTGCCCCTAATTGCACTTCTAAGATATAGAGTGAGGGATAAAATAGTGCTTGTTTATCACATGTCAAATATCAAAGACATTTGATTCAAATATCAAAAGACATTTTGTTTATGGATTCTCATAGTAAATTGAGGTTTATTTATTAATGTACCCATTTATAAGGCATTTTATTTTTCTTATATCTTTCCAAATTCAGGGTCAGGTCTTTTGATAACCTGACACAGTTCAACAATGCTAAACTTCAGATCTCTAAGGTGGACGTCTTTGCATGTCACCACCAAAGCTTTGGAACTTAAGTAATTCCACAGCATCACTGATTAACTCAGAAGTCTTCTTTTCCCCAGTGGGATATTATTTTCTCTCACCAGCAATAGTTTAGACTCCAACACCTGCAGATGAAAGTTCTTAGGCATGTCTAATGGTAAAGGAATCCTTAAATGTCTTCAAAATCCTTATTTTGTATAATAATTTAAAGAACAGCCTTTAAAAAGATGTGGGCAGGCCAATTGTTATCTTTAAATGGGAGGACCTTAAAAGTTTCCCTCCTGTTTCTGGCCAACCGCATCCTCTTGGACTTTGAAGAAATGACTCAACTGCCCCGTTGCCTAATTTAGAATTCTGTAGCATAACCCTCCTGAATGAAGTATGTCTGGTAGATGATGTCTTGCTTCCAATCTACTTGGTGCCTCAAACAGCAGTGTGTCTAGAAATACTAGTCTCTGCTACTAGAGCAGAAATCTTAAAGATCCATGCAAATTGGATCCACCCGGCCTTTAACTTGGGCCAAATCTTCCTCAGTATGTGCCGACACATTCTTACTTGACTTGACTGCATAATAGGGATAATTATAAGCACTTACTTATCTCACAGGGGTCTACTGAAGATTAATTAGTTAATGTTGGCAGACCAAAGGTGCAATATATGTGCTAAGTATTATTATTATTACTGTGCCACTTATCTTTAAAGAATGTTGTTTCGAAAGTCATAGTGCCTATGTGCCATCTGCTCACAGCAGCCTTTACCATCTCCGTACTCAGAGACTGAATCCGGTATCTGAATAAATAGATGTGCTCGAAAAAAAAATCTATCACACCTCCATCTGTGCTTGTGGAATATGAATTCAGACACAGGCAGAGATGCAAATCGATCACAAGTGAGGAGGCTTCTCCAGTCTCAGAGTTACATTTCGAGATGTTGTTCTAATATCCCTGTTCTCCACTTCTGAATCCGCTCACTCACGACGTGATGCTTCCCTGAACTTACTCTTCTGCCTCATAAATAGGGTGTCATGTTAGAGCCTGAAGCTGCCTTCTTTTGTTCCCAGGAAGTTGAGAAAGAAAACCTCTCCAGAACACGTTCACAGCTGATCTTCTGCTGAAACTAACTGTATGATTTTCAAGCTTTAGATATTAGTATAATTATCAGAAGCTAATGAGATTTTAAAGGTTTCTATAAGAAATCACGATTTTGAAACTTCCATTCTGCTATAATTATAACTAAGTTACTGACAACATGACATGATCTATGATCCACTTTTACTAATGACTAAAGAATGAAGAAATAGCTTATGAATAGGCATTCTTTTCCTAACATGATAGGGCATTACTCCCGTGAAAGCTTTGAAAGTCAGAGAAACTAAAACACTGAACTGAAATTATTCAAATGTCCCACAGACATCATTATTGTAATATAAATAACCATCTATTTATAACCATCTTTGTAAGTAGTTACTGGTACCACAATGACAACAAATAGTTAATGCTCTTCCATGTAGGCAGTTCAGTGGAATTACTTGCTTCTGTCTACCATGCTTCTCTATTGTCCTTGAGACAGTACAAAGAGAAAATTTGTCTTGTGTCTGAACCTTAGCTCATTCCTTCCACATTTCCCCCAGAATACCAGCATACTTTGGTATTCTTTTATCTCATACATGCATAAAATTCTTATCTAATCCAGAGTACACCACAACAAATTTATGGGGTCTATAGAGATAATGAAATGATTCATTAAATCTCTGGGATGTCTTACATGCAAAATTTGATCTCATGGAAGATGCAAGTCATATTTGAACTCAATTCATCTCATCTAAATTATGTATCCGCCTTATGAAGTGCTTAGGTTTTAGGGTTATAAGGATAAATCAAATATCACACCTGGCTTCATCTCAAGAAGATAAATCTATACCTAAATATATTAAAATGATAAGTTCCATATTAGCCAATTTGAGCAAGTCTTGAGAGAGCTCGAGGGAGAGAATAAGTCATTTGGAGAGTCAGGAAAGAATTTCTAAGAGAATGATGATATTTGTATCAGTCCAAGAAAGATGAAAACGTTATAGAAGAAACAGTGTAGAAGAATCACTTTGTTGCCTGACCCTACACTTTGAAGTGCAAATACATGTACTTGAGCTGTTTATCCTGACATACAAACAGTAAGCCTAGACATCCTTTATGTTAAAAAACTTTAAATATTTATTTATTATATTTATTTATTTTTATCTCAAATGCAAGACCCCTTGACCTTGTTTCTGTTATTGTAGATATGCTTTTCTTACCAATAAGTTCATTTTTGTTATACTTAGCTTTTATTCCATTTATCATTGCTCCTGGCTAAGCAGTAATCCAAATGATGTTTTTGAAATGCTTATGTTGACAATGTAGAAGACTGTTGTGTGGTTCAAGCAGAGAATGCTACAGAGAAAATACAAGGTCGGAAATTTAGGATATGCACTACCTAACCTGAGCTTTCTCTGGTTGAGCCAAACCTCTCAGTTTCCTCAGGCACTGGACATTTGCTAGAATGATGTAACCAGCCTCATATAGCAGTGATACTGTGAAATAGGAAAAGTAATCCTACCCTAGCAGAATTTGCCAACCTCAGAGAGAACACTAATTATAGACAGGGTGTGCACACAAATAGGCTGACTCTCCAAACAACCATGACATCCTTTCTTCTTAAAGAAGATGATCTAATCTGTTATTCTCTGGACTTTTGTTATCCACATTTTCTTCAAAAAAAAATTATTAACTTCCTGATTATTGGTTTGTTATCACAGAGGGGACAGTAGTTTAAGTGGCTAAAATTTTGGTGACTATAGAACTTGATTTCCTTTACCAAATTAGATGATTTTGTCACTGATATGAGCATATACAATGTGATGGAGAGCCAGTTTAAGCTCCATTTGCTGATCTTTAATGGCAGTAAAATTATTGGATAGCCTACATGTCTGAAACTCTTTCGCCCATCATGAAAAAGACTGTGATGGAGTAGAGTTGGCTCAGAAGGCTTGCAACATGACAACTTATGCAATGCCTCTTCTCTAGACTATAAAAAGGAGTCTGGACTCAGGGCTGTAAATTTGGCACTGTCCATAAGATCTAAATTGACTTTTAAATGAATGAGGTAATGGCATACTCAGACAGAAGGCTCATCCATTATAGAAATTCACCTCCAGTTGCTCATTCTTAGGGTAAGGGCTAGAAAGTAGTACTAGGTAAAACTTGGAGAGTTATTTGTTTACCAAGTCTCACTGATGTATTAATTAACTGTCACAGACATATAGAGTTCCTAGAAGCCAAGTTTAAAAAACCTCCCTAAACAAGTGTCATGGCTTCAGATTTTTCAAAATTAACTGTTTGATCTAGTTAGCACCTCTCAGTCTGTTGGTATAGTCCACTTAAAAACAACTTTCTATAAGGGGATAAAGAGTGAAACTGAAGCAAATTACACATATGGCAAGGCTCTCTATTTATGTAATGGAATAAGAGGCAGAAAACAGAGAGAGACAAAATTTGGAAGAAAAGAGACAGTCCTAACTAACAAATGAAATGACTCTTTAATAGACCCTAAAAATTCTCAGTCTGGTCATTAGCAACAACAGCAAAGTAAAGAGTATTTTAAAAACTTTCAAAATGCATCCAGCTGACTAGAACCCGCATGCCTCTCTGAGCTTTCCATGTTGGTTAGGGCTTGCTCAGTGAGTTGAAACTATCAAGTTGCATGTGGTTTCTATTCTCTTGTTATTATAGCTTTTAGAATTTACTTTTGGATCTGTTGGGACCTCTAATCATTCTCTGGCCCAAAGATGCTGCTGTAGTCAATACCACAGAGATAGTCTCTTTTGTACAATCCTACCAAAGCTCTAAATGTCTTGGAATCTGTATTCAATATTAATATGTCAGAGTGTATTCTTCACAACTGCATTGTAAAGGTGCTGTTCAGAAGCCATTGCTGCCATCAAGAAATTGAGGCCTTACCAGATTGGCAAAGAAGGTGACATAGCCAGCTCCAAACCAGATGATCTGGGTGCATTCTTAGTGTTTCCTCTAAATTACATACATACTATTATTTTTTAATTATTGAGATTATAATATAATTATGCATTTCTATATTACCTTTTCTTCTTCTGTACCCTCTCATATATACCTCCCTTCTCACTTTCAAATTCTTGACTTCATTTTCATAGCAGTGTTGCATGCACATATGTAAATTTACATGCACATAAATTTCTAAATATAGCTCCCACAGTCTATATAATGTTACTCTATTTTTTTTTGTATTTTTTTTTCAGAGTAATCATTTGGTACTGGAAAAAATTACTGTGCCCTTGCCTGCAAGAAACTCCCATTTTCCTCAGTTATCTGCAATTCTGTGTAGGGTTGAGACTTCCCAGGCTTTTCCCAGTCCTTTTTGGCATATCCATTGATGCTTTCCTTATAGTATGATTTAAAGTACATGGATGTTTTCTGATATAGCATTAGAAGTTCAAAATATTGTAGTTTTGTAGAGTACCCTTAGTCTCCCTGTGGTCTTTATGTTACTTTTCTCTTGAGAGTATAAACATTAAGGAGAGGTTGTTAATACATAAAATTATCAAGCTCTTAAATAAATTTAATACGTTTTGTATTTCTTATTGTATAAATAAAGTTTATAATGGGGCTAAGGAATACTTTATCAGATTTGACTATTCTTTTGATTATCCTCTAAGAATTATATGTGTGGAAAAATATAGTCATACAAAAACTAATGACCATATATCTGACTTTCAAATTCAGTGGTATGTTGAAGTCTTAAGTTTGTATTCTGAAACATCTTATATGAATATACTGTATAAAATATATCATACACACACACACACACACACACACATATATATATATGTATATATATATTTCTCTCCTCCTCTTTTAATCCTGTATTTTAGGGACCCATTCATCACCTGTCATATTCCTTACTTTAAAAACCTTGGGAATACTTGTTTTACAGGTACCCTGAAATTTATTCTAATTAATTTATTGCCATGTAGCATTTAAAGATTTTAGTGGCTTTTGTTCTTTCAACGAAGGCTACACTGAATACACTTTATCCAATGTCTTTGTTTGTGGAAGTGTATGTAAGTGGTCTACAGGGTCTCTAAAAGGCATTTCTGAGTCAAAGAACATCTCTAATTCAGGATTGAAAAATGTAAAGTTATTTTTCTCCTATACTTACCAATATTCCAGTTTCAGTATAATTTAGCATTTCATATGTGGATCTATTACAAACAATAGAAATAGTGTTGCTTAACTAGAAGAACGTTTTATGCTATTTCTGGATGTGTGGGACAGACTATCATACCCTCTTTGTGACTGCCACCAAACATCTTTTACAATTCTGAATGATTCCATAGAAAGAGTACCACCACAACAAAAGGTTTTCAAGTATTTTTGATATTTTAGCGATTTTAATTTTTTATTATTATATTTTAAGTGTTGAGGAACCTAGAGGATTTTTTTTTGGGGGGGGGGACACATTCTTTTCTTAATTAGTAGCTTTTTCCCCTTAGAATTAGTCTCAATATGCTTTAAAGTATGAACTTAATGATATAGTAAATTCTTATATGTATATTCATTATCATTTTTTTTTTTTACCCCTCTGATCAGGCTTTTCCCGGGCAGCCACCCCAGACAATTGCAGTCGTATTAACACATCTATCTGCTCAACATAGTCTCAGTCCTACTTTTCATTCCTTCAGAACCGAACTGCCAAATCTTTCATGTTTATTTTTACATAAGAAATTTAGAATCAGCTTGTTCAAGTTCCAAAAATAAGTCTGTTGGTATTTTATTTGGAGCACAAGAAATCTGTAGATTTAATTTGAACTTACATTTTTACAATACTAAATCTCTGCAAGTCTAACATTTTTTTATTTTTGAGATCTTTAAAATATGTAGATAGGTGTATAGCTTTTTATATTTTATGAATATGATTTTACATATTGGTTATTATCTTTATGGTTATTTATTTATTATTTTAATTTTAACTGTTTTTTTGTCACGTATTATAAAAGTGAGTTTGATTGTATCCTGGATAATTAATAAGGCTCGTGAATTTATTTATTTTGATTTTGTGCCTAATCTTTTGCTTATTTATGGTTTTTCTCTTACATTATCAAATAAAATAATATTATGTACTTTTGAAATTTCTATTTTTCCTGCTAAAAATATATTAAATATATTTTAATGGTCTTCTTGGAAAATATTAAAACAACTTCTAATAAATGAAAAATTATAATAATAATAATAAACATTCATTCTTTTAATTTTCCATAGTTTAGTGGTGTTTTATATTATTTTGTCATTATCAGTTTTTATTTGCACAAAACATGAACCAAACACCAATCATCGTTTTAATCAGATTCACAAAAGTCAACTTGTAATAACAAATTTAAAACATTTTGTTTTCTTTGTAGAATACATATTATTTTTCACTCTCTAATGTATATGTATGTATGTGTTTTTATGTGTTTGTGTTTCTGTGTATGTGTGTGTATTTGTATGTGTTTGTGTGTGTGTACATACATGCATATCTACCTTACTTTTTGTGAATAAAGCTACTGAATTACATCCTAAATTTTGACAACGCTTTGCATTTTATTTCTTTGTTCTCTTTCGACTTAGAAAGTGTAATCTAGCTGGAATTTACCATACTTTTAAAACTGATACATTTTTAGGTTTATCATATTAATTTTGTTTTGGTTCTATGAATGACGAATATGGATGATATCTGCTTCCATGCATTCTGTAATATTTTACATTAATCTAGAAACATGTGCTTCTGAGGAGTTAGTCAGAATTCACTCCTAAAATCCTTTTGTTCGGAGTGCTTTTTGTCTCATTTGGGGATGGGCATCAACTTTTTTCTTAACCTTTTGCCCATGAAGTTTAAGAATTTTAATTTTAATGCACTTAACTTCTGTTCTCTGTGACTGATTTTCTCTTTTATCGCAAGAAAGTAATTTATTTAGACTTTTAAATTCACTTCCCAAGTGTAAGATTTTCTCGTTTTTGCTGCTTCCCTGTGTACTAACAGGTTCTATTTTTTCCTTTTATGTTCTTATAAGTGTTTCCCCATCTTTCTTCTCATGATCAGTTTATATATAATTTAACACCAATGCATATACAAAATTAGCCGTATATACATATAGATGCATATATATATAGTTACAAATAATGCAACGGCATATGTAGTATAATTTTCCTATCTATATATTCATCTAGTTAGTTTTCTCTTTTAATGCTTTCTTTATTACATTATTCATTTTAATATTAGTTACAAATATTTGCATGCATTTATGTATGTGTAGGTTATGTTTATTGTATGCTCTGATTTACATACTGTTAGGTGAGCATCATCATATTTTTTTAATATATTCATCAGCTTTAGTGAACTTTTATTTTTCAGACTTTATTGTCATCACTAGCAGTTTCTTCCTTCAGCTTTCCTTATCATTACTGGATGATTTTTTTTCACAACATTTAAACCATAGAGTGTTGAAAACAAACATTTCTCTAAAGTCAACTATTTTTAAAATATTATTTTAAATGCCTCATAACTTAATACTTATGAAGATTTCCGTGTGGTGTTTGGTATACTTTTGTTATATTCATTGGGAGTTTTTGGTTTACTTGAGCTATAGAACTAAGACATGAATTAAGAATTCTAATATTACTTTCCTTTTTTCCATCTTTTTTTTTTTTTTGCAAATCTTTTGCTCTTTGACTATCCATCTTAGTATTTCATTCTTACAACTGTTATTTAAATCTATTGCTGTTATTATCAGTGGATACAATCTGAGTTAATCATAACTTACTATGTGTTAGATTATTTTTCATTATTAGAAAAAAATGAAGATTTTAACTTCTTTAATACTACATTCCTCCTCCATTTCAAAACCACTCCGTATTTTAGTTTCTCATTTCTAGTTTTGAAACTGTTCAAATCATCCCCGTGTGTGTTTGTGTGTTTGTGTGTGTGTGAGTGTGTGTTTGTGTGTGTCTTAAGTGGGGGTGATTATGTGTGTGTGTAGGTTTCAAAGTCCCCTTCGATTTTTATGTGACTGCTTCTTATGATCTTTTAAAATAATTTATCTACCTTTCAATTCTGCTTGAAAGTTTAGTATAAAGCCAGGCCTTGGTGGTGTACAACTTTAATCCCAGCACTGGGAAGACAGAGGCAGGTAGATATCTGTGAGTTTCTAAGCCAGTCCTGGTCTACAGAGCAAGTTCTAAGATAGCCAAATATGCACAAAGAAAACCTATCTCAGGGAAAAAATTATGTATTGTGTGTGTGCACATGTGTAATTTTATACATATATCTTTCTTAATATACTGATTCAAAATATTAAAATCTAAATGTTAAAATTATATTTTACTATATTAATCATAAGCCTAGTAAGTTACTAGTTATTTTTATGTCACCACCTCAATATATACTCTACTAGTATTTTGATTAGTTTATGTTACATTTACTTATAAATTTTTCTCTAAAACTGATTTGAAGGAATTACATGGTTTCTGTTGATTTCTTTCAAAGGACATGATTATAAATTTATTTAGTCAAACATCTTTTCTGGACACCCTTTCACTGATTTATTATATATGCAACTATATAACTGATAAGTTAAAGTAAAGCCCGCTTTCTTTCTTATTAATTATTGACTACACTGTGATGCTGCTTACTGCCATAGTATTTTCTCTATTTTTCCTTTCTAATCTAAACTTTGATTCACCCCAGTTTGGACATTAAAATTAGTACTTCAAAGTGATGTAGTTTGGAATTTAGGAAATGTTTACTTGATGATTAGGTTACTAAAGGGCTCGATGTCCTCCTGTCACCACCCCAGTGAGCCAATGAGTTATGAGCTTTGTTATTTTTCTGACTCTTGTCTTAGATTTTTTTCAAACAAAACTGAATATTTATTTAGAATGAGAAGATATTTTGTAACAATTAGAAATTGTGAATAGATTGCAGATATGTGTTATTTCATTTTGCTTTCCTCAAATTCTTAAACAATTTACAAAGAATATTTCTATAAGCAGTTATGGAGATGTCTTTTTTCAATATCCAGGGTTCCACGCATGAGAGGTTTCTGAGACCTATACTAGAGTGACCTCCAAATATTATTTTCTTTTCCTGTTAAATGGCATTTTTCTGTTTAGCATTTGAATTGCGAATTATGTTTGAATACAAGGAATATTTAGTCAACTAGGGCAATGAGACTTCAATTTGAATAATTTTCTAGTGTTTTTTGTTATGTGAGTTTTATGTAAATAAACTTAAGGAAATCAAGTCTTTTATGTCTGTGTTGAATGAATGTGAACATTCATCTTAGTGATAAGAGACAAAGAATATTTATATATAAATGTGCCTATTCCATTCAAGAAAGGAAGTGATTTCTGCAGGCAGAATGGTATGCCAACAAAAGTCCAAGTATTGATGTAATATTTTCTCCTATGTTAATGGTTAACTTTTCCAGGAGTTATATGGTTAAGGAAATGACATTTTCTTTCTGACTTTCTACATCTTTAGTGAATAATAAAAGATGATATATTGACAACACTCAGTACATAGAGATGCTCAACAATCAGATTTATGTAAGACTGTGTGTTAAATATTGGGTAGATATTTGGTCTGATTAAAAGATTTACTACTTAAGGTAGGCTCAGTAAAATCAAGAAGGTCACAGAATATATAGGACCCCCAAGATACTTGCTCAATATTAAACAATAAATAAGTCTTTGGTTCAACTCTTGTAAAGTTGTTCAGGGAATTCTAGCAATAAAACTGTTGTGAATTGTCACTCATGATGATGAAGGATTTTTGATTATGTGCCTACCTGAGTCATCTACATGTTTGTATGTATCCCCATACTTGTGTCTCTAAGTAACCTCAAAAGGTAAACAAACAAACAAACAAACAAACACTACATTGTCTCAACATGCTTGGCTTGAGCAGGTCCTGGTTTGCTTTGTGATTTGTACCTGTCTGGGATGAGTAGAATTTTCTCACATTACCTCATAAGCTACATGCAATTTCAGGAGTGAAGTTTCAGGAATAAGAATCCTAGGCTCCAGATGCACTTTGCTGAAGCTCAAACTCTAAGGCTGAGAAGCTAGGTAAGAAATGTCCAGTATACCAAACTTACCAAGTTTTCAGTCAATTCTAGGGCAAAAAAGAGGGTCCCAGGCATATCTATCTCATGAAGCTTGGGAGAGAACTGAACAGAGCATCTAGCATAATGTAAGAGCTCAGCAGATAAATCAGAATATTTATTTTAATTAATTAATTTATGTACTTTATATCTAGAACATAATTTCTCCAGCCCTTCTCTCCTCCCATTCATTCTCTCCCACTGCACCCCCTCCACTCATCTTGTTTCTCTTTTGCAAATGAAAGCGTCTTCAACAAATAATACTGGTCTTAGCTGGATGTCTACATGTAGAAGAATAAAAATATGGAGAGTATATTTTATCCTGCAACAAGGCTGCTCTGGCAAGAGATCATATCAAAATATATTCTAGGTCTTTGTGATTCAGATTAGCAAGACACACCTTTAATCCCTCTAGCTGGACTGCATGCACACTTTTAGTACACACCTTTAATCTCAAACAATGAAGGTAAAGTTAATAGCAGCCATGTTTGAAAATGCCATCTAATTGAGGGGCAAACAAAGTGATAAATTAGGGAAAGATTTGACAGAATGATTTAGAGATAATATATGCCCAACTTTCACTAGGACGGGAAAGAGAAGCTACATAAGAGAACAACACCAAGTGAGTCAGAAGTGGGAGGCTTTTCAGTGAGTACAGTTCAGCTGAGTTTAATTCAGTTGAATGCAGTTGAGTTCACTTGAGTCCATGTAATTCTGTTCATACAGACAGTACAATCAGTACAATTCAGTTCATGGAATTCAGAGGCAGTTTTTTCACACACAGCAATTCACTGAGAAGCCTAGAGAAGCCAGTTTGGAGAGGAATTTGAACCAGAAGAGCTAAATTGAACCAGCCAGCCAGAGTTCAGAAAGTATTAGAAAAGGTAAGGGTTTTTTTTCAGCAGTAAGCTTCTAAGATAACAACTACATCTGTTGAATAAAAGTTACATTTGCATAAATATACCCATATCTATCATCCAGAATAAAACTCAAGTCCAAGTGGATCAAAAACCTCAACATAAATCCAGATACACTACACTTGATAGAAGAGAAAGTCGGGAATAACCTTGAACTCATTGACACAGGAGACAACTTTCCAAACAGAACAGCAATTGTGAAGGCACTAAGATCAACAATTAATAAATGAGACTTAATGAAACTGGAAAATTTTCTATAAAGCAAGTAACAGTCTGTGGTTTCATTTTTCACTTTTTTCTTTTGAGTGTCTGGGCCAATGCACATTGAACATGAAAGAATGAAATGAAATCCAGAATGGGTGAGTCAACAAGATTCTGGTTGGCAGTGGATGCCTAGAGGGGGTAGGGATGTGTCTCTTTCAAAGATTTCAGTGTTAAAGCTCTTCTGGAAAACAGCTTTCTTAGACAATAGTCAAAGAAACAGCATATGCACATACACTTTATTTGAGATGAATCAAGAAAGAGGGAACCTTGGAGAGTAGGATGGAGTTCTTAGAGTGACATTTTATTGGCTGAACTTTAATATTCTGGGGATACCTCATTTGCATGGAGAGGTATTCCAGGAAGTTGAACCTATAGTTTCTCAACAATTCTGTGACATTCTTCAGGTAGATTATTGGGGGCTGGCCTCCACAGATCAGGCAGAGAAGAAGCCTTGCTAAGAAAGGGAAGTCCTCCATTTTATGCCAAGCTCAGGAAAGCTGTCTGAACATGGGAGACTACAACCTTAGAAGAAAAGTGCAACAGGATACCACCCAAAGTACAAAACAACAGCCTACACAATGGAAAAAGATCTTCACCAATCCCACATCCAATAGAGGGCTGATATCCAAAATACATAAAGAATTCAAAAAAGTAGATATCAACAAACCAAATATCCCAATTAAAAACTGAACTACCTAAAAAACAGAATGCTTATTTGCTTATTTTGAAATTAGATTTTATCTTTATCTACTCTCAATTACTAACTACCAGATGAGCATATTAAGATGTTTGTGACAAGCTAATGTGATACTCCATGGAAAGTATATGCAAAACCATAGACTGACTTTGCAAAGAGTAAATCTATTTTATAGAAATGCTTACAAATTACTTTGGAAGAACAAACATATGTATAAGAACCATCGATATAGATATCAAAAATTACTTATCTAGTTAATAAATATATATTAAACTTCTAAATGTAAGGTGTGAAGCAGGAAGCTTGAAGCACAGATACCATTAAGACATTGTCCTTTACATTTATTCTTCTGTCCCTCTGGGTCTCTCTTCTGTATCTCCCCATACCTTCCTTCTATTTCCCTCTCCCTCCATTATCCCATCCAAATCCCTCCCTCCCTCTGCCTCCAGGGAGGGTCTCTATAAGGGGAGGGACAGGAGGGAGCAACATGTGAAATGTAAATAAATAAATAAAAAATATCTTTTAAAAATGACATTGTCTTATCAATTATTAAAAGTATTTTTATTTTATGATTATATTATAATTAAGTAATTTTCCCTTCCTTTTCCTTCTCTTACACCCTCCTACTCTCTTTTTCAAATTACTGGCCTCTTTATATAAAAAGATACAAGTTAACAGACTGGATACATAAATAGGACCCATCATTCTGCTTCATGCAATGAACATATCTCAGCAATAAAGATAGATACTACCTTAGAATAAAGGACTGGAAAAAGGTTTTCCAAGAAAATAGACCCAAGAAACAATCTGGAGTAGCTGTTCTCATTTCTAGTAAAATAGACATTCAAAAAAAAAAAGAAAAGAAAAAAAAACAATCAAAAGTGATGAGAAAAGACACTGCATACTCATAAAAAAAAATCCACCAAGACGATGTCTCAGTTCTGAACATCTGTCCTCAAAATGCAAGGGCATCCACATTAAAAAGAAACTTAACTAAAACACAAATCATACATTGAAGCCTACAAATAAAAGCAGGAGACTTCAATACCCTAGTTTCATCAATGGATAGGTCAATGAAGCAAAAACTAAACAGAGAAACAATGAGACTAACAGAGGTTCTGAAATATATGAGTCTACCATATATATATATATATACAGAATCTTTAGCACAAAAATAAAACAATATACCTTCTTCTCAGCACCTCATAGAACTTTCTCGAAAATTGACCAAATAATCAGAACTAAGAATGCCTCAACAGATACAAGAAGGTTCAAATAAAACTTTTAATCTTATCAGACAACCATGAATTCAACACAGAAACAACAGAAAGCCCACATACTCATGGAAACTGACAAATTCCACTCAATAACTTGGTCAGCAATGAAATACAAAAACAATTAAAGATTATAATTCAATAAGAATGAAGGTACAGCATTTCCAAACTCATAGGTCATAATGAAAACAGTCTTAAGGGGAAGTTTATGACAATAAAGTTCATAGCATAAAGAAATTGGACAGTTCTTATATTAGCAACTTAACAGCACACCTGAAAGTTCTAGAAGAAAAAGCAGCAAAAACCCCCAAGAAGAAACAGTCAAACTCACGGTTGAAATCAATTAACCACATAGCAAGGGAACAGTACAAAGAATCAACAAAACCAAGAGCTGGTTGATTGAGAAAATTAAGAAGATAAAACAAGAACAACAACAATAAAATTTAGTCAAACTAACTACAAATCACAGAGACAGTATTCAAATTAAAAAAATCAGAAATAAAAAGGGAAACATAACAACAGAAACTGGGGAAATTCAAAAAAGATCATTAGGTCTTATTTCAAAATTCTGTAGTCCACAAAACTGGACAATCTAAAATGAATGAATTTCAGGACAGATGCCACATACCAAAGTTAAATCAAGATCAGTTAAACTATCTAAACAGTCCCATAACAACAAAGAAAATAAAAGCAGTCATTAAAATTCTAACAAAAAACAAGCCTAGGACCAAATGTTTTTATTGCAGAATTCTACAGTCCTTCAAAGATGAGCTAACACCAATACTCCTCAAACGATTCCATAAACTAGAAACAGAAGGAACACTGCCAAATTCATTGTATGAGGCCACAATTACCTTGATACCTTAACTCAATAAAGACTCAACAAAGAAAGAAAATTTCAGACCAATTTTACTACTGAACATTTAAACAAAAATACTCAATAAAATACTTGCAAACGGAATCCAAGAACGTATCAAAAACATCATCCATCATGATTAAATAGGCTTCATACCAGGGATGCAGGAATGGCTCAATATATGAAAATCCATCATCACAATCCACTATATAACCAAACTGAAAGAAAAAAAAATCACATGAATATCTCAATAATCCTCCAAAGGCTTTTGACAAAATTCTACACTTTTTCATGTAAAAAAAAAAGTCTTGGAGAGATTAGGGGTACAAGGCAAACACCTACACATTTTTTTAAAGCAACACACAACAAGCCAATACACAACATAAAACTAAGTGGAGAGAAACTTAAAGCAATATCATTAAAATCAGAGACAAGACCAGACTACCCACTCTCTTTCTATCTATTCAATATAGTACTTGAAGTTCTAGGTAGAACATTAAGTCAAAGAAAATCAAGGGGAAATACAAATTGGAAAGGAAGAAGCCAAGGTATCACTATTAGTTGATGATATGTTGGCATATATGAGCAACCCCAAAGATTCTGCTAGAGAACTTCTAGAGCTGATAAACCACTTCAACAAAGTACCTGGATACACAATTAACTTTAAAAAAATCAGTAACCCTTCTTTTCACAAATGATAAACAGACTTAGAAAGAAGTTAGGAAGACAGTACCCTTTACAATAGCCACAGTAATATAAAATATCTTGTCACAACTCCAACAAAGTGAAGGACCTTCAGGAACTTCAAGTTTCTCAAGAAAGAAATTGAAGAAGATACCATAAGATGGACAGTTCTCCAATGCTCATTGATTGGTAGGATTTACATAATGAAAACTGCCATCTTACTAAACTCGAATTCAATGCAAGCCTCATCAAAATTCAAACACATTTTTACAGACCTTAAAAGAGCAATTCTCAACTTCATATAGAAAAGCAAAAATCCCAGGATAGCCAAAGTAATCTTGAACAATGAAAGAACTTACGGAATAATCACCTTCCCTGACCTCAAGCTATACTATACTTGCACTATAGAGCAATAGTGATAAAAACTGCATGATATTGATATAGGAAAAGACAGATTGATCAACTGAGTTAATAGAAGAGATAAACCTAAATACCTATGGATACTTGATTTTTGCCAAAGAAGCAAAATCTCTACGATGGAATTAAAAAAGCATCTTCAATGAATGGTGCTGGTCTAACTGGTTGTCAACATGTAGAAGAAAGAAAATAAATCCCTATTTATCACCCTGCACAAAACTCACTTAAAGTGGATTAAGGACCTCAATATAAAACTCGATATATTAAAATGCAAAGAAGAGAAAGTGGAAATATCAGAATTGATATGATCAAAAACTTCGGTGACTGTAGAAGCTGGAGAGGATGTGGAGAAAGAGAAACACTCCTCCATTGCTGGTGGGATTGCAAACTGGTACAACCACTCTGGAAATCAATCAGGTTTCCCATAAAACTTGAAATAGTTTTATCTCAGAACCCAGCTATACTGCTCCTGGGTATATATCTAAAAGATGCTCTACCATACCACAAGGATACTTGCTCTGTGATGTTTAATATAACTTTATTCATAATAGTAAAAACCTGGAAACATTCCAGATATTCCTCAACTGAAGAATGGACACACATGATAAATGTGGTTCATTTGTACATCAGTATACTATTCAACTATTAAAAACAAGGGCATCATGAATTTTGCAGTAAAATACATAGAACTAGAAAATTTCATCCTGAGCAAGGTAACCCAGACCCTAAAGGACATGCATGGTTATGAACTCATTGATATGTGGATATTAGTCATAAAATACAGTATTCTAATGATACATACCACCGACCCAATGAAACTAAACAGGAAGGAAGGCCAGAGAGAGGATTCTTAAATCTCCTATTGTCATAGAAGGCAGAAAGATGGAGGGAACTGGGGCTGGGTAGAGGGGATGAGACGAGAAATCTGGTGGATTGGGTCAGGATCAGACGTGAGAAGTATCTGACTGAAACAGATGTGGAGACCCACAGACAAATGTTGAATGGAGGTAGGGGACTCTTATGGAAGAGTTGAGGGAAAGATTGAAAGCCCTGAAGGGGTAAGAAACTTCACAGGAGGACCAACAGAGTTAACTAACATGGAACCTATGTGCTCTCAGAAACTGAGAGAGAGAGAAACCAACCTAAGAGCATACACTGGCTGGACTGAGGCTGTGACACATATGTAGCTAACATGCGGCCCAGTCTCTATATGGATCCTCCAATAACTGGAGTGTGGGCTGTCCATAAAGCTGCCTGACTGTAGAATCTGTTCCCCACCACGGTTGCTTTTTCTGGCCTCAGTCAGAAAGTATGTGCCTAACCCTGCAGAGACTTGATTTGCCAAGGTGGGGGAAAACCAAGGGAGAGGACACCCTTTCAGGGGAGAAGGGAGGAAGTATAGTGGGAGGGACTCTGGAAAGGGGGACTGGCAGGTAAATAAATAAATAAATAAATAAATAAATGAAATACAGACTTAATCTTCTATTTTTATTGACACTTCCTCATTAACTTCTGAAGGATTTATTGATTAATGCTAATTATAGCTCCCTTTTGGAGCCTAATGTATGAAAACAAATTTTAATCAAAATGAGAGTATCTTTGTAAGATTCTTAAAATCAGGGTAGTGACTAGTTGAGGCTGGGAAGAAGCATGAAGAAAGGGTAGAGTAATTGAAAGTCAGTGGGGAAAACTTGATAATTTTATACAGTTTTCCAAGAGCAGAAAAAGTCACAATGTATGCTGGAACTACCTAACAGTCACCAAATGTCAATTGCTTGGATTTCAAAAACTTAATGAATTCATTAACCAGTTACTGTTTTCTATGATTAAAAAAAGCATATATGCATGCTGTGGAAATTGACAACATGCTTTCTCTTATGTCTCCCAAAATTGCTTATATAAAATCACAAAGCAGATGCCAGGCTACAGGAGAAAACCTTTTTGAATATAAGGTTAAGCTAACACATAATGGACTTCCTATGAAAGTTCCTTTTTGTTGTAGAATGTGAAATTCAGAAAGAAAACACAAATGGTCTGGCATAGTATTTTCTTACCCTGCTTTTCTAAGAATGGGGGATATCATGGAGATTGTAATGTACAGATTAAAAACCTCCCATGCCGAGGAAGAAGTAACACTGCCTTGGGTCCCTGGTCAATAGTGATTTTCAAATTTAAAGCTGTGAATGGTATCACTGATTCAAAAACCTGTAAAATGATTGTATTTGAGTTGAGCATCAGTTTAGCTGAGTGGCATCTATTTTTTTCTGAAAACATTGTTTCTTTACTCTTCCCTCTAGTCCTCAAATTTCCTGCTTCACATAATTTATTATTATTTTTAACTATGTTACATAGAAAACTATCCTATGTTAGATAGGAAAAGAAGTGTTTATTAAAGGTATGAAATAAAACTATATCAAATATTAGAACAAAAGCAACCAAAAAAGTATTCTTCAATCTTTGAACATGGTATTTGTAAATAGACTTGAAAAGTTCAACTAGAGAGGAATAAAGTAACATAAACAGATGGGGGGAAATAAAAGTGAGATTAAACCATAAAATATTCCAGTTACTAAACTGAAGAAACCATTAGTGGCACTTCTCTTTTCATTTAAACAGCACGAATAAGACTCAGTCAACTATAAATTCTTATCCCGCAAGCTGTTTCTGAAGTCAAATAACCTACGTCATGCAGGTGTTCTGTATGTGAAATGCCAGAACAGATAATAGAAACCCCAAACACACCATATCGTGGTTAGAGACAGTGCTAGCCCGAAAGACACAGAAAAAAAAAAAAAAAAACCAAGAAGCTTTCTAAACAGAAATATGTTTGTGCTTTAATGCTACTTAAAGTGATTCAGTTTGTTTTAATCAGTTATACTCTTTTTGCCATAGAGTCCATATGTACACTAATTACACGAAGAAAATTTGCATGTAGTGCTGCAAGGAGAGACTTATGAGCTCTTGGAGATGATATAGCTCTTACTTAAAGAATACAGCTCAACCCGAGGTCATTACAAATGAAATTTGCTAAAGAAATGATTTGCAGAATAGCTTGAAGGCGTGATTTGGCATGCTCATGCAACTGAGCTCCTGCAGAAGTTATGGGAACTTACAGCTCTACGAATGCCAGCTGTTGGAGACAGGCTTCTTGGGATTGTGCTAAAGAGGAAGAAAATGTAGATATGAAAAGAAGAATGTATTCAGGAGTCAAGAAAATATCAGTGTGCACATTTGGTTTACATAATGGACTATGGGCAAAAGGAGTTGGCTATTTCACTGAAGGCAGGGAAAAGGAATATTAGTGATAAAAGTATCACCCCTGCCTCCTGTCAAAATGAGCTTAAAGTCTCAGAAGACTGAATATATTTGTATATACATACAGCCAACATTAATCATTGGTATGAAATGATTTGAAAGCTAATATGTTTAAAGGATATATAATGTATATCAACAGTATATCTTACAAATAACATAGAAAGTGGTGTACATAATATAAAAATGTATATCTTATACACAAATAAATATGTGTAATTTTCCTATATGAGATAGAACCCAAAGTAAAAGATATACAAAGATATTATTCTCAAATTCATAGTGGAATTAAGTGTATAAGTTGTGATTTACAAGGCAATAATTGCAGAATATTACATGTATCCTCCATTTGTTATTTTACCCACACCAATTTGGGTTCTTCTCTACGATCACGGAGTTTATAATAGTTGTCCAAAATTTACCTTAGATTTTTTTTTTACTACTTTAGGTATTATAACAGTTGATGCATCCCCGACATTTAACACTTACTCCTCTCCACAGTTTGAATTATTTTTTTATTTCTTAATATTCATTTAACCATTTTTTTTATATACTTTATATCTCTGGGCATTCTTGTTTCCTCTCACAGTGCTCAGAAGCTCTCTGTACCTTGATAGTCTATCAGTAGGGGTGGTTTTGACAAATGAAACCCAATGGTTTCTTTTGCTTTTAACTTACAAGTTCCTTCTCCATATATCATGTGTCTTTGTCTTAATTACGGTTTTATTTCTGTGAAAAGACATTATGACCAAGGCAATTCTTATAAAGGACAACATTTAACTGGGGGTTGGCTCAGTTTCAGAGGTTCAGTCCATTATCATCATGGTGGGAAGCAAGCATCATGCAGGCAGGCATGGTGCTGGAAGAGCAGAGAGTTCTACATCTTCATCTGAAAACAGCCAAGAAGAGATTTGTCTTTGCACAGGCAATCAGGGGAGATTCTCCCACACTGGATGGAGCTTGAGCATAGGTCCTGAAAGCCCACCACAACTGTGAAGTAGTTCCTCCAACAAAAACACACTTCCTAACAGTACTTCTTACCAAGGGCAAAACTTATTTAAACCACCACATTATACTTTCCACTTATGTGATTTTATAGTTTGGAAGAAAAAAAAAAAAAAAAACTCTATGCCTTCCTGTGAATTGTTTATCCCAAGGTTTCACCTTCACTTGGCTTCACTATCATGACCATACCAATGCATTTGAAATTCTCTCTAAAATTTTATCCTAATGTTAAATGATTATGCATAATGGCTTAATAATAAATAATTAATTTATTTTAAAATAATTAAAAATAATGTTAATAAACAATAAATATTAAATAAAAACTTGCTATACAATATCACTCAAAATCATCATGAGCAAATGAGTTTTCTCTTTCTTAAAAACATCACAGAACTTCTTCCAAGTATCTTACTTCTCTTACTTGATGTTCCCACTCTATCAGAAATTGTATCTGATTCTACCTTCTACCTTAATAGCACCCACTATGAATTCCAATAGATGCTTTGAATAACTAACTATCAAATACATGTTTTCTTAATCTGGGCTTATTATGTTTATTATTATTTGGTTTTCTGAGAGTTTTCTATATAATATTCTTCTTTTCAGAATTCTATGTAACTCAAAAAGATTGGCATTGTCTGAAATCAAACATTTTGGCAATCTTTTAAAAATTATTCAATATTTTTAAAGCTCAAATACTTGGACATTACATAAAAAAAAAAAAAAAAAACAGTTCTTTATTTTACCCATACCACATATGCACCCAACTCATAGCTCTATTTACCATTAAATTAAAACATAACTTCATTTTGTCTGTTTATGCGTGTGTACATTACTATATGTGTTCATGTGCACAAGTGACAGAAGGCAGCATTTGAAACTGAGGGTTTGGAGTTTTAGTTATTCTAGGTAGTTGTGATTGGCCAAACAAGGTACAGGGTACTGAATGGTAATCATTTGCAAGGGGATTTTGGCAGTCAAGGCACCTCTATATTATAAACCATTACAAACTCTCTCTGGATACTTTGAGGACTTTAGCACAGTAGTCTTCATTTGAGGTGTTTAAACTGATAGCCTTCCAATATGATCTCATATATCATCCAAAAAATTTATACCATAATGTTATGTTCATTGAACTGAACCAATTGCCATTTGCTTGTTTATCTTTACTGCCAGATTCCAGAAGGCAAAGACCATTCATCATTTGTCTTTGCATCTTCCCCAATATAGCATAAATGGTTGTCACAAAATAAATGCCTTGTAAGAGCAAGACTGCTTTTTAATGGACAAGTTTAAAGTTAACAATGAGTCTGGTAGAAATTATAATTAAATAAGGGAGATGAAATTCTTTTTCCCATCCTAAGGAAGTACAATGGGTTACAATAATGGGTGTTGTTTTAGTATTCATGTAAAAAAAAAAAAGGGCATAGATATTGAGCAGACATTGTACTAACAATTTCATAATTAACAGATCCAAGGTTTTTAGTCTTTTCTGTGGTTAGTACATCATTTTCTTTCTTAAGTCATTCTGTGATGTGGATGACTACTGGATCTCTTACATTACTGTCTATGTTTTAAATAAGAAAGAAAGGGAAAAACCTAATAACAATCAAATAGAGCGTCTGGGTCAAGTTTCTTTAGTGAATCCCATGAATCTTCTTATTGGTCACAATCATCTCTGTGTCATGGTAAGAAACAGAATTCTAGCTATGCTTGGTTACATTTCATTTTGAAATAAAATTAGCATCTATTAATGTAGACAAATATTAATATTAGAAGGATAGCAAACTGCCAATTGTTACAATGACCAGTTCTTAAAAAAAAAAGTCCTAAAAATGGCCTGGCAGCTGGAGTCCTTTGCAAAATGATAGATGTGGCAGTAAATGGGCTTTGAAGAACTGTTAAGATTTAAGTAGGCTTGAGTCAAAACTACGGCCCTTCAGAAAAGGAAAAGATGATGAATAAATACAATTAAGTTAAGAGCAGAGCTACCACGGTGTGTGTTGTTTGGAAATGATCAACCAATCTACACACTCATTGAGAAAAGAGATTGTATCTGGATTATTTTATTTCTACAGTATAAAGTATAGCTTCAAAAACTAGGTAAAGTACTCAGGGAGTTATGGCTAAGAATGATGTTGTGATTAGAGTCAAAGACATACTGAATAAACAAAATGAGAATTTTTTTTAAGTAGTACAGGAGGCAGTCATGCATTTTTATGAAAAATAGAATGGAATTTTGATGTTTTAGAGAGCTAATTTCATTTAAAAAAAAAAAAAAGGTTCCAGAGAGGCTCATGGGAGTTAGAGACATATATCTATGCATCTATCTAAATATGTAAATGTGCATGTACACGTGTGTATGTGTCTATGTAAGTACGTATCATATTTTACTGGATAAAATGTTTTTAAATTGCAAATTTATTTCAGTTTTTAAACTGAGTTATAAGAAACTACATTTTAAAAATATATGTTTAAGGGGATTATAAAATCACATTCATTGATTAGTGCTCTTCTGAATAAGAAAAGTGCAAAGGCACTGCCATAGACAAGATATAGTCAGAGGAAGCAAGGTGACCAGATGGCCCACAGCTAACTCTGCTCACAGAGATGGGGCTATAAAAAGTAGTCCCTTTAAAAAACAAACTCATAAAGATTGTTGAGAAAATGAAGTGTTAGAAATATCTGTTTGAGGACCACTTGACTAACCAGCTATGGAACTTAGGTTAGCAGAGCTAGGAAGGAGGAGGCCAAACAACCTGAATATGCAGAGTAGCTAGCAAGTCAGCAATGTCTGAATGACTTGGGTGGTACAGGGTTTCTTGTGTCTTTAGTTTCCAGTGTATCACTAAAAGAAATAAAAGTGAAAAGCTGGTGATTAATAATTTCTCAAATTATTTTTCATAAGCAAATGTTTCAGTAATCTGACAGTTTTGTCATATAACTTGTCAAAGAATATATATTTTGTGCAATGGTAAGCTTATTCGATTATGATTTCACAAAAGTAGAAAGTAGAAATTTGCTATGATTTTATTTTAGGTAAATATAGAGCTAACAGTAGCTGTCCCAATGATGTATGCCTCAAAACCTTATGGATTATTATCTGCTATATCATGTGACCTGTTATAAATTGATAAGTGTGATTTTATTGGAATAAGAATTGTAATATCTCAAAAAATTTGTCTGAAGGATCCTTTAGGCTGAGCTCAGAAATCTTAGTTGTATAAAAAGATTTTGCAATGTACATGAATTTATTTGTACAATTTGAGATTCGGATTCCTATTTGTATTAATTACTAAAGTGTGGTTTTGAAAATTATAGATGTTCCTAAAACTTTCTAGACCTCTACTTATATTTTCTTTATAAAAGTAACATATTTTATTATTCCTACTTACTATAACGTCATGCTTTTTGTGTGTCAGCCTTGCAGGGACCAGATACTTAGGAGGCAGGAAGTGGAAATGCATTTGCTCTTATGCC
Source organism: Arvicanthis niloticus (assembly GCF_011762505.2). Lineage (NCBI taxonomy): Eukaryota > Metazoa > Chordata > Mammalia > Rodentia > Muridae > Arvicanthis > Arvicanthis niloticus. The sequence goes on from NC_133437.1 coordinate 8,317,470, forward strand.
TTCTGATATTTAACCCCAGGTTTGTCTGCAGAAATTATTTCCGAAGCTCCATTTCCCCCTCTTGCTTGTGAAGCAGAGCGGTGTGCTCATCATGCATATATTTAGCACCCTAATCTCTGCAACCAGTTTAGCTGCTTGTTATACTTTTCGTGACATTTCCCTGTATGCTTTTTGACATCTGCTTGCAAACTCCTGCAGCCTTTTCAATCCTGATATGCACTTGTTTCATCTGATGTTGTTATCATTCTCCTTAGATATGCAGATATGTTGTTTCCCTTGAGTCTTGTCCCTACAGTCTTCTAGAAAGTCTGTTCTGAAGACACAACCACATTGCTTGCTTATTTATTTGTTTCTTTGGTGATTCGTTGAATTTACACACACACATACACACACATATACACACACACTCACTGTCTTAGACCTTAGCATTTGCAAATGATTTCACGCTCCTCCTGTGTTAGACTGAATGCCTCCAGTTAACTATTTTAGGTTCAATGCACTTAGAAATAAACACAAGGAAATTAGTTAATATCATGTATTTTTAAGAAAGCAATGTTTAAAACCTGATTTCTCTATTGCTCTGACAATATTCTTTGCAAAACAGTATTTTTGCAAGAGTTCAAAATGTATCATGAAAATGAATATCTACCAGTAATGATTTTATATGCCCAAGTAATTAGCAACACAGTTTCCATCTCTTCATATTGTATCACTGTTCCTGATCATCAAAGATGCATTAATTGTTTTATGTTCTTTCACTAAAAACTACTATCTGTATAAATTTCTAACACAGAGCCATACTTTCTTCATATCTCTAAATTTTTTAAAAGGCAGAATCTTTGTCTCCCTGAAATATAACACACACATATAATGCAATTTATATTTTTGGAAAATATTTCTGCTGCTATGCATGCAATACAGTACTCATGATTTTAGGTAGCCAAAAGAGGTTTGTAGACTCTAGAATTCACTCCAATTATTGCTTCTAAGGTTCATGAAATTCTAAAAATTTGTGCTATATTTCTAATTCCTGAAACAAAAGCTCTCTTGTTTCTAAGTTCTGATTTCAGAAGACATTTGGATAGTAGTTCATTGGGAACAATCTGTCAGTGCTGAAAGGAAGCAGCACAGGGCTCAGTCTCCATGCATGCCGAGTGGTGCTGTGCCTCACACATAATGTTTAAGTCAGTAGCTTAACCTCCCCAGTATATTTAATGCAAGATAAATTGCCATCACAGCATCTGAAGTATTTATATTACTCTGTATTTGCATTGCGTCTGATGAGCAGCAACATATTTCTCCCAGTAATAGTAATTGAAAAATTAGCTCTGAATGTGATCGTGCTCCTTCTTAAGTCACTAATAATAGCTAACAAAAAAATTTAATTCATTTTGGTATATCAGGCATTGGATTATAAAAGCCATCTAAATTTGTAAAGAACTCAAAAATAGTAATTGACCCACCTTTTAAAAACATTATTTTATCATCATGATAAAAAATTGTTTTTTATAAACTAAATAACATTTCTCTTACACTATTCTGAATAATTCTTTTTACTGTCCTGAAGAATAAAAATAAAACAAAACAAAACAAAACAAAAAAAAGTAGCCTTCTAGAAATATTGACTCCTCCCTGGTTCTTTAAAATTGAGCTAAGTATTTGAGTTATTGAGGTGAAATAAGTTGCTTTCAGCAGTTGTTAATATATCATTAATAATCATACATGCAATAAATAACAACATATGAGTTATTTCCTAAGAGATATATGACTGCAAATTGCAGTAACAAATCACAGCGTGTGTAAAGAATGCTCATTACTCTCATGTGTACAGAATCTCTTTTAACAACTGTATTCTTTATGGTGAAGCTCACCCTAATTAGCCTTGCAGATTCCTTTGGGAATGTGTGCAGAATATTTGACATTGTGATGCTCAAGCTACAGTGGGGGAGGAGTATACCATTTCTTCAGCAAGAAAGCTCCAGGCCACAAGCCTGGCTTCCTATTCAGTCACTTGTTTTAATATATGCATTGTGGTGAAAGTAAATAGCCTTTTCAAACAAGTAGATAATAAGGGTGTTTGAAATTAAATGACTAATTAAATCAATATTAAACATGTAAGCTAGACAGCAAAGTGAACTAAATTTTTTTCAACAGTCTCTAATGCAGAAGATATATACACCAACTGCATTTTGTGTGTACTTGAATACTGAGATTTTTACCCACAAATGTAAGAATAATATAATTCTTAGTGTCTACTGTGTTTGAAAGCAAAGCAGATTTTATATTTTTTTTTTTTAAAGAAAAACCAAGGTTGAAACACATACAAAGCAGCATATTTTCCATGTCAACGAAACATTATACGTGGATTCTGCTACTCTGTTAGCTTATAGCTTGTTACTAAATCAGACCTTTCCTGCAGTGAAAAAAATTGCATCTTTCTGTTGTAATCCTTGACAGCTTAAAGTTTAATGGAAGCAAGAGATTTTTTTTAAAGGTATATAATGGGTTGACACCATGGAAGGCTGCTGAGAGCTCACAGACTCAGAAATAGCATGCACTGAGAGCAAGCACTTGCTGCTTTTAAAAAATAATAATATCCTAGTGTTGATAGACAAAGCAAACAAAGGAAACAATCTTTTGTTTTCTTAAAGTAAGCTGTTTGTCTCATCCCAAATGAGCAATGCTCTTCTATCATGGAAAAGGCTCAAATGGGGGATCTGTTCAAAAGAGTAAGGTGATCTGAGACATAATAAAGAAAAAATGGCCATCTTCAAAAAAGTAAAAGAATTGAGACTGTGAAACAGCAAGGAAGGAACTCAGTGGATGGAGCGTACTCTCAGTGAGAAAAGAGGAGGCTGCAGGACAGCCACTGCTGGCTGCTTGACATCCAGTGGCTACCATTCAATTAATAGATTACAGAAGACCATCTCCTGATAATATGTGTCCAGAGAGTATCCTGGGGTTATTCAGAGATTACACCATTAACAATATTCATTTAGTCCTGGGAAGATGCCACCAAGATTTATCTTATAAGGAACACAAAGTTGTTTTATCTTGGTTTGCTTTAATAAGTCTGGAATCATTCATTGATAAATAAAAAAAAAATGATAGTGTCTTGTGATTTTAAATCTAACCTTAATGCAACTTTATGAAACTAAAAACAGACAAAAAATGAACACAATAGTCCAGAAAGTGGATTAACTTTAAAACTGTAGCAAAGACTGAACAAAAGCTAGAATAGATCATTGAGAAGTTAGAAAAGGTAGTTTAAAGTAGAAAATGACATGTTTTCCCTTCCTTAGGATTTCCCTCCCTCCAAATCAACCAGATTAGGGAACTGGAGAAGGATTGTAAGCAAATGACTCAGTCACAGAGAAATGGGAGCATAAAAATGAAGGAATGCCTGCTCTGGAACAATCTTGACAATATTAATAAGATTCTTTAAAAATCTACAGATTCAATGCAATCACTATCAAAATTCTAACACAATTCTTCACAGACATGAAAAGACCAATTCTCAACTACATATAGAAAAACAAAAAACCCAGGATAGTGAAAACAATTCTCAACAATAAAAGAACTTTTGGGGAATCACTATCCCTGACCTCATTCTATACTACAGAGCAATGGTGATAAAATTCCCATGGTATTTGTACAGAGACAGACAAGTCAAACAATGGAATAGAACTGAAATCCCAGAAATAAACCCACACACCTATGAACACTTGATCTTTGACAACAAAGCCAAAAACATACAGTGGAAAAAAGAAAGCAACATCAACAAATGGTATGGGTCTAACTGGTGGTTTGAATGTAGAGGAATGCAAAATGATCCATATTTATTACCTTGTAAGAAGCTCAAGTCTAAGTGGATCAAGGACCTCAGCATAAAATCAGATACACTGAATGTAATAGAAGCAAAACTATGAAAGAGCTTCGAACACATTGGCACTGGGGAAATTTTCCTGAACAGAACATCAATGCCTCAGGCTCTAAGATCATCAATTGCTAAGTGGGTCCTCATGAAATTGCAAAGTATCTACAAGGCAAAAAACTGTCAATAGGCTAAAACTGCAACCTACAGATTGGAAAAAGATCTTCACTAACCCAACATTTGAAAGAAGGCTAATAGTCAAAATATATAAAGAACTCAGGAAGTTAGACTCCCCCAAACCAAATAACCTAATTAAAAAATGAGATATAGAGCTAACCAGAGAATTTTCAACAGGAATCTCGAATGATTGAGAAGCACTTCAAGACATGTTTAACATCCTTAGTCATGAAGGAAATGCAGATCAAAATGACCATGAGATTCCACTTTGCACTAATTTGAATGGCTAACTAAGAAACTGAAGTGATAGCACATGCTGATTAGGATATGGTGAAAAAGAAGCATTTCTTCATTGCTGGTGGGATTGCAAACTTGTACAATCACTCTGGAAATCAATAGGGAGGTTCCTGAGGAAGTTGGAGATAGACCTACCTGAAGACCTAGGTATACCACTACTGTGCATATATCCAAAAGATGCCCCACCATGCCACAGGGGCAAGTTTTCTACTGTGTTTATAACAGCACTATGTGTGATAGCCAGAAGCTGGAAACAACTCAGGCATCCCACAACAGAAGAATGAATCTAGAAAAATACAGAAACCATTGTGTGGTTCATTTACACAATGAAATACTATTTAGCTATCAAGAACAAGGACATCATGAGTTTTGCCAACAATTGAGTAGAACTAGAAAATATCATTCAAAGTTAGGTAACTCAGACTCAAAAGGACATTAATGGTAGGTACTCACTAATAAGTGGATATTAGCTAGAAAAGTACAGAATACCCAGGATACAATTCACAGAACTCAAAAAGGTTGAGAAGCTGAAGGGCCCAAGTGAGAATGCCCCAATCCCACTTGAGAGGCAGAATAAAGCAAACACAGAGAGCAGAGGGAGGGAGAGACCTGGGTGGGAGCGGGGACACAAAGGGGAAAAGGGGAACATGATCAGGTATTGGGAGTGAAACCCTGAGAGCCAGCAGAAAGAATGGAAACAGGTAACGTCAGGTAGGAGGTGGGGGCGGGGGGGCGCCTCTATAATGTACCATAGACTTTGGAGGTGAGAGACTCTCAGGACTCAAAGGGAGGTACCTTAGATGAAATTCCCAACAGTGGGGAGAGGGAACTTGTAGAATCCATCTCCAGTAGAAAAACAGGGCATCAAGTGGAGGGATGGGGTTGACATCCTAGTCAAAATTCTGACCCAGACTTGTTTCTGTCTAAAGAACTACAGGAAAAAAAAATAGAGAAGAGACTGGGGGAAAGGAGGTTCCATAACAGGCCAAAATTGTGATCCAGCTCAAGGGGAGGCTCCAAAGCCTGACACTATTACTGATGCTATGGTGTGCTTACTAGCATGATGGTCCTCCATGAGGCCAAATAAGCAGCTGAAAAAGTCAGATGCAGATACGTATACTCAACCAATGGACAGAAGAAGGAAACCCCTGCTATTTCCAATATTGGAATGATTTCTAGACCAGTATGTGACTGAGTCTGAATAACTGGTCACATTTAAGAAAAATATAAGAGTCATTATAACTTCTCTTTTTGATTCTCTGTTCCACAAGTTCTAAAAACTCAAGGCAAGGCAGCTTGTCCCATCAGGGGTATAGGTAAACAAAGGTGGATTTGGAAAATATGTCCAATACAGCTTCCTGGTCACTATTGTCAGAGCACTCAGCAAGCTCACAGGTCAGCATCATTCTTTGTCCCAGCAACAGCATGTCTCCCCAATCACTCTGACAGCCATCATGCTCTTCCAGCATCCTGCAAAAGAAACACAAACATGCCCTCTTCCACATATTAAATACCTGATCAGGATCATGCCATATGCCAGTAAGTGGATCCTTCCCTTTCACCTATGAGTAAGTATGCCTAGTTGTAGAGTGTCATAGACACTCAGCAGAAAGTTTCTTGGCATCCAATTGTTTTAAAAAGAAAATTTAAAATAAAAAGAACATGATTTAAATAAATTTGTGGTGTACTGGGATATACCTCTTCCATTTTTATTTTATGAAAATATTGCTTTAAAGTTCCATGGGCCCCTTTCACAGTCCCTTGTCCATGACAATTATAAGGAATCCCAGTAATATGGGTAATATTAAATTGCTGCCAAAAATTCTCAAATGCTTGACTGAGACAGCCAGTTCTATTATCTGTTTTTTCATTTGTTTGTTTTTTTATTATTGGATAATTTATTTATCTACATTTCAGATGTTATCTCCTTTCCCCATCACTCCCCAGAAACACCCATTCCCATCATTCCTCATCCTATTTCTATAAGGGTGTGCCCCAGTCCATCTATCCACTCCTACCTCCCCACCCTTGAACTTGAATTCCCCCAGTAATAGTCTTCATTTGGAAGTCTAGTTCTGGACATTTTCAGAGACATATTTGGAAGTTAGCTGCAGTTCTCTGTGATATTATGTTAGCAAGAGATAAAGTTGGGGTAGGATCTGAATTTCAAACAAATGTTAGTACATGTGTTAAGGTTCTTTTAATTGTTAAGTTAAAAATACTTTTATTTCTTCTACAATATTTAATGTAAGTTGCATTGATTGTATGCTTTCTAATAGTGTTGTTGTATTGAAATCCAGCATGTCAGTTATGGAAGTCTATCAACCAGTTTTTGTTTTATTGGCCCAAGTATCACAGAACCTTGATCTTCTGAGAAAAGCTTGCAAGTACTGGAAGAATTGAGTCAGGCTTTAAGCAGAAGCAAGAGGGGAGTAAGCTTTATTATTGCTGATATAACAGCTTTAGTTACATTAATTGCTAGAACCACTGCTTCTGCAATTGCTTTGAAGCAATAGTTAAGGCAGCTACTTTTGTTAATCATTTAGCGAAAAATGTTACTAATGTATTGAATATACAAGAGGATTTAGATAGGCATTTGGAACAACAGATTGATGTTCTTTATCCTATTCAAATTATTAAAAGGAGGTTCAGAGTTTAAGAGTAAGGAACCACCTCAAGTGCCATGCCAATTACATTGGATTCATGTTAGTTCTAAAAATTTACAGTGGTAGCCATTATAATTAAGAAAAAGTTTAAAGACACTTGCAGTGTATTTGGCATAATTCTAACAACTCTCTGGATGTTTTAACATTGCATACTGAGCTTATAAATTTAAAGAATGCTGCTCTGCTGAGTGTTGATGCTACAGATACTGTTGGTTAAATTACTCAAGGCCTGAAGTCAGTATTTCTATTTTGGTCAAGCTTCAAGAATGACATAGATAGCTTGATCATGCTAGACCTTTTTTTGTTTGGGGAATACTTTTATTCCTGCCAATCGTGTTAAAGTTTGTCTTTAACAACATCAACATGTTGGCAGCCAAAGTACATGGCTTGAACCTGAAAATGGATCCCCAGATAGTGTTATTAAATTAACAGGCTTGCAAACCAAGAACAGGTAAGATTCTTCACAGAGCCTTACCAACCTAAGATATAAGTACATTGCTTTTGATAATGCATATTCCATAATGGGTAAGGAAGGCATTCTTGTCAGAACAACCTAAGACAGGTTCAGTCTAGTTTATGAAATAAAAAAGAGGGAGAGGTGGAGAGTTTTTGTGGCTTCTTGGCAAGAATCTGACATGGCCAAGATCAAGGAAATGGGCTTCTTGACAGGAATATGACATTGGCCAAGGACAAGGAAGTGGGTTTCAGGCAGGAATCTGACATTAGGCTAGAACAAAGAAGCAATTTCAGGCAAAAATATAAATATTAGGCTATAACAAAGAAGTAACTTCAGGCAGGAATATAAATTTTAGGATAGAACAAGAAAGTAGGCTTCAGACATGAAAATGAATTCGGGCTAGTACAGGAAAGTTTGCTCAGATATTTTGGTTATCCTGATAAGCCCTTAGAAACAGTAATCATGGGAGTGTTCCCAGAATTTTGTTTATTGCCTTGTTTGTTCTTTGACAATTTGTGTTTATTGTCATGGTTGTTTCTTGACTATTTTAATTTATTGTATTGCTAGTTTCTCAACCTAGAACTGACCTTAATACTTGCATGTGATTAAAATGGTATAAAAGCAAAAGGGAGGATGAGGGTTGGGATGGGGTTTCTAGGGAGGTGAAATGAAGAAAGCAGAAGGCATCTGAAATATAAATAAATAAAATATACAATTAAAAAAAGAAGAAACCCCCTGTGGTTGAATTAGTGAAAGGCTGGAAGAAGCTCAGGAGAAATATAAACACCATTTAAAATAAGGGATTAGAGTATACCATATTTTGGTATCAGAGTTTTAGAATTAATCCTTCAAATTGTACAGTGGCACAAATAGAAAGATTGATGGCACACAAATACAGTTGATATATAAATGGATGACTGATAAATATTTGCTAGATTTTAAAGATAATTAGTTACATTGAATTTGTTTTTATGGTCCCCCAAAAAGTAACTATTTATGTATTTATATATTTTTGTTATACTTTCCTCCAGATTCTAATGCAATTTGTTATTTTATTGTGTGATAAAATTTATAAACATAGAATTTCAATAAGATTAAATAAATTTTAATGTTACTTTGGGGGATAAAATTTAATGCCAGTACTAGGGGTTTAGTGATTGCTCTCTATGGGTTACTTTAGACTGTACTCATAATAAGAAATTTTAAAATATAATTAGTCATATAATTAAAAAGTGGACTAGAAAAAGCTAATCAGATACCTAACATTTTTAATAAAAGGTAATGTTCAAACTATGAGTGTTTTTTATGCATGTACTGTAAATATTTTCAAAACCCTTCAGTAAAGTAAGTTAACAAATATTTACCGAGAACTTACTATTAGTCAAATAGGGTTAGGGATTTGTTATATATACTGATAAATTTGATTTTAATTACTAAATATAATTGTCAAAATTGAAGTATTTTTATTGTTTTACTGTAATCAATAAAATGGAAAAAACATAATGAAGTTTTAAAGTTTCAATTCTGATACCAGTTTTTTAAAATGTAAATATATATGTTACTTTATTTTAGTAGATGTTAAGGCTCTAATTTTTTATATTTATGTTCATAAAGGTTTATCTGAATCTTCATTTAATCCTAAAGTCATGCATTAGAAAATATTATTCAATATCTCTTAAAATAGTCATAATAATAAAATAACTGTTTATATGATCACCAGACTGCTTTAATTCACATTGTGAAAAAAATGAGGTGATCAGGAAAAAATTACTGAGCCTTTAAAATATTAAGTGATGAGTGTGATGGAATGTATTTCTAAGATAAATAGTTTATAATCTAATAGATATTAATCATATATTTAAGCTCACACACTAGATGGTAAGAGATAAAAGGTATTTCAAGAACCTAGAACACTAGTAATAGAGATCACTTCTTACAGAGGATTCTTAAAGCTATCCTACACACTAGAGATGTACAGTTGTTATAAATAACAACAGAGATGACATCTATGATTGTCAGAACACCTTGGAGAAAGGAAACAAGTAGACATAATGGCACATCTTCAAGTCAGAGCAAGTGCTTCAAGTTTGTGATAGTGACCAATTGATGGGAAGAAATGGACCAGAACATGGAGATGATTGACCAAGAGGCAAAAGTTTAGTTCCTGAAACCTGGATAATCCCTGGAAGTCAATGAACACTGATCATTGGCTGGCTGTCTTTCATAAGAACAGGTAAAAGTTTCAAAATGCTTAACAGAATCAAATGAGGTCAAAATTATCTCTAATAGTTACTTGTTCTGTCATCAAAAATATAAGAAAATATACTCTTAAATTTCTGAATACCTGAAAGTAAAGCTTTCATAAATGATTGTTACATTATACTAAGTTATTATTAGGCTGGAATGAGTTCCTTTTTTCCAATAAAGACAAATCGTTTTTCCATGAAGGAAATGGGGATTATCTACTAAAGAATATTTGGCAGTGATAGATGTGACTAACGGTGTCATTAGAAAAGCAGTGTGGAAACGGGGAAGATTGCTTAGTAGGTAAAGCGCCAACTACACAGGCATATGGAACAGACTTCAGAGCACCGGCACCTAAATAAAATGCCAGATGGGCTTGCCGATGATTCCTGCACTCAGGAAACAGATAGGTGATCCTTGGAAAAACCTGGCCAGGATCAACATGCTCTGTTCTAATCAGAGATCCTCTCTTGATTTTTAGGGTAGAAGGTGATTGAGCAAGACACCTTCTAGCCTCTCCAAACACGTAAATGTCTATATAAGTGTACAGTAATGTACATATACATGAAAGCTATTAAAGGGATAAAACAGTACAGAGATTAGTGAGAGAAGTCTATACATAAAATTGTATTTTATTACTTTTGAGTTTATTTGCAGCAGACTGGTTGAACTCAGATGTGATTTTTAAAACTGATTTTTTACAGTGGTTAAAAATGAAAAAAAAAGAAAAATAGTAAGAATGACTACATATAACTTTTTGTAGCAAACACCCATCCTCATCCATTTTTACCAACAAAGCTAGATTTAGAAGTTCCAAGGAATTTTGACATTCAGGGGCAAAAGGGAAATCAACTAATGCTAGTCTAAATTAAATGAAATTCATTATACAAATTGTTGTTGGATTTGAGGCAGGTGTTTCCTTCCTACTTAGGAAGTTAAGAAGCTATAAACTAGAAAAAAAGTGCCACATAGTTGTAATTGATTTAAAGTCAGGAAAGCTAATTCGTTTATTATTTATTTATTCACTTTATGCCCCAATCACAACCCTCCACCCTTCTTTTCTTTCAGTCCCAACTTCACATTCCCCACTGCCTCCTCCTTTTCTTCTCAGAGAAGGGGAAGACCCCATGGGTATCTATCCATCTTGGCATATCAAGCCATAGCAGGACTGAATGCATCCTCTGGGGCAGTAAAAGCAACCTAGGTAGGGGAGGAGATCCAAAGACAGGCAACAAAGTCAGAGACAGTACTGACTCCAATTGTTAGGGGACCCAGAAGCTGCATACATGCTACAAATGTGTAGGAGGCCTATGTCCAGCCCATGTATGCTCTTTGTTTGGTGATTTAGTCTCAACCATAGACTCCCAGGAGCCTTCCCTGTCTAAGATCTCCTAGTCATCTCAGAGAAGTCCTTCCAACAATTTCCATTCTATCTCCCAGCACGCTCCTGCCCACACTCTCTACTCTTGATCCCTAGTCTTGCTTTCCTCCCCACCTCCTCTCATACCCTGTTCCCTCCCTCCATCTCCCTGCAATGTCTATTTCGTATTCCTTTCTAAGTGAGATTCAAGCATCCTTTCTTGGTCCCTTCCTTTTACTTAAATTCGTTGTGTCTGTGGTTTGTAGCAATGGTTATCCTGTACTTTGTGGCTAATACACACCTATACGTGAGTATATACCATGCATGTCTATTTGGGTCTGGGTTAGGATAATATTTCCAAGTTCCCTTATTTGCATGCAAATTTTATGATGTCTTTCTTTTTAATAGGTAAGTAGTATTCCATTGTGTAAATGTATGACTTTTCCTCACCCATTCTTGGTTGAGGGACATCTAGGTTGTTTACAGTTTCTGGCTATTATGAATAAAGCTGCTATGAACATAGTTGATCATATATGTTTGTGGTATGGTGGAACATCTTTTGAGTATATGCCCAGGAGTGATAAAGCTGGCTCTTCAGGTAGAACTATTACCAATTTTCTAAAAATCACCAAATTGATTCCCAGAGTGGTACAAGTTTATACTCCCACCATCAATGGAGGCCTCACCAATATGTGCTGTCCTTCAGCTTTTTTTTTTTATCTTAACCATTCTGACTAGTTTAGAGTCATTTTGATTTGCAATTTCCTGATGACCAAGTATGTTAAATATTTTTTTGTTGTTTCTTGGACACTTAAGATTTTTCTTTTGAGAATTATCTGTTTAGTTATATACCCCATTTTTTAAAATGGGTTATTTGAGTTGTTGGTGTGTAATTTCTTGAGTTCTTAAATATTTTGGATATTAGCCCTTTGTCAGATATATGGGTGGTAAATATATTTTCCTATTTAGTAGGATGCTGTTTTGTCCTATTGATGGTGTCCTTTGGCTTACAGAAGCTTTTCAATTTATTATTTTCAATTTATTATTAATTGTTTGCTATTAGTGCTTGAACTATTGGTGTTCGGTTCAGGAATTTGTCTCCTGTGCCAATGTGATCAAAGCAGTTCTACACTTTTTTTTTCTTTTTTTTATTGGATATTTTCTTTATTTACATTTCAAATGTTATCCCCTTTCTTGCTTCCCACCCCAAATTCCTTATCCCATTCTCCTTCCCCTGCTTCTTTTTTATTATTTTTATTTGATATTTTATTTATTTACAATACAGATGTCATCCCCTTTCCCAGTTTTTCCTTCCTAGAAAATCCCTATCCCATGCTCCTTCCTTCTTTATGCTTTTATACCATTTTAATTACATGCATGTTTTAAGGTCAGTTCTAGGTTGAGGACTTTCTCTTTTATTAGATTGTGTGTATCCTGTATTGTGTTGAGGTCTTTGATGAGTTTAGTGCACAGTGATCAATGGAAATCTACAGGCATTCTTCTACAAACAGACATCCAGTTAGACAAATACCATTTGTTGAAGATGCTTTCTTTTTTTCCATTGTATGGTTTTGGCTTCTTTATTAAAAAGTAACTATCCATAGGTATGTTTGTATATTTCTGGGTTTTTTATTCTATTCCATTAATAAATCTGTCTTTGTAAAATGCCAATATCATGAATTTGTATTACTTTTGCTCTGTAGTACAGCTTGAAGTCAAGGAGGGGTGATGCCTTTAATAGTTTTTTTATTTTCAGGGTTGTTTTAACTATCCTGGTGTTTTTGGTTTTCTATATGAAGTTGAGAATTTCTCTTTCAAGGTCCATAAACAATTGTGTTAGAATTTGATGGTAATTGTGTTGAACCTGTAGATTGTCTTTGGTAAGATGCTCATTTTCACTTTGTTAATCTTACTGATCCATGAACCTAGGAAATAGTCCCATCTTCTAATATCTTCCTCTATTTCTTTCTTCAAGGACTTGAAATTCTTTTTTTGTTTGTTTGTTTTTGTGTTTTTTTGTTTTTGTTTTTGTGGGTTTTTTTTTTTTTTTTTTTTTTTTTTTTTTTTTTTTTTTTTTTTTTGAGACAGGGTTTCTCTGTGTAGCCCTGGCTGTCCTGGAACTCACTCTGTAGACCAGGCTGGCCTCGAACTCAGAAATCCACCTGCCTCTGCCACCGCCCAGCAGGACTTGAAATTCTTATCATACATTTCTCTTGCTTTTTTAAAGTTACACCAAGATATTTTATATTATTGTGGATATTGTAAAGGGTGATGTTTCCCTAATTTCATTCTCAAACTGTTTTGAATTTTTTGGTTTTTAGTTGTTTTTGTTGTTTGTATAAAGGAAGGCTACTGATTTTTGTATCTATTTTATTTTATTTCTGAAAATGTTTATCAGCTGTAGGAGTTCTCTGGTAGAATTCTTGAGGTCATGTACATGTATTATCATGTAATCCACAAATAGTGATACATTGATTTTGTTTCCAATTTGCAACCCCTTGATCTCCTTTAGTTGTCTAATTGCTGTAGCTAGAACTTCAAGTGATATAATGAGTAGGTAGAGAGTGGATAGCCTTTTCTTGGCCCTGATATTAGTGGGATTGCTAAAGTTTATCTTCATGTAATTGAATATTGTCTGTTGGCTTGCTGTATATTGTTTTTATTATGTTTAGATATGTGCCATGAATTCCTGATCTCTCCAAGACTTTTAACATGAAGGGATGTTGTATTGTATCAAAGGCTTGTCATCTCTAGTGAGATGATAAGGTAATTTTTTTGAGTTTGTTTATATGGTGGATCATATTAATAGATTTTCGTATGTTGAAACATTCTGGCATCCCAGAGATGAAGCCTATTTGATCATCATGGGTGATGTTTTTGATGTTTTTTGGATTCACTTTGCAAGTATTTTATTGAGTTTCTGCATCAATATTCATGTGGGAAATTGGTCTGAAATTTTCTTTCTTGAGTCTTTGTGTGGTTTAGGTATCAGGGTAGCTGTGGCTTCCTAGAATGAGTTTGGCAATGTTTCTTCTTTTTCTAGTTTGTAGAATCGTTTGAGGATTATTGATATTAGATCTTATTTGAATGTCTGATAGAATTCTGCATGAAAGCCATCTGGCACTGAGCTTTTTGTTTTTCTTTTGTTTTCTTTCTTTTTTTTTAAATTGGGAGACTTTTAATGACTATTTATTTGTCCTTAGGGGTTATATAACTATATAAATTTTATCTGATCTTGACTTAATTGTCTTAAGTGGTATGAACCAAGATTTTTTAATTTTGTGAAGTTCAGACTTTTGCACTATAACCATGTGATTTTTTGGGTTTTCTCAATGTCTGTTGTTATGTCTCTCTTTTCTTTTCTTACTTTATTGATTTGGATAGTGTATCCTTACCTTTTAATTAGTTTTGCTAAGGGTTTGTCTATCTTGTTGATTTTCTCAAATAGCCAGCTCTTGTTTGTTGTTGTTGTTGTTGTTGTTTTGTTTTTGATTCTTTGTATAGTTCTTTTTGTTTCAGACTTATTGATTTTAGCCGTGATTTTTTTTATTTTTACTTATGGACTACTTGTCTTTGTTACATTTGCTTGTTGTTCTAGAGCTTTCAGGTGTGCATTTAAGTTGCTAGTATGTGATCTAGACAGTTTCTTTAAGAAGATGCTTGATGCTATGAACTTTCCTCTTAGGATTTGTGTCCCATAGGTTTGGATGTGTTTTGCCTTAATTTTCATTGAATTCCAGAAAGTCTTTAATTTCTTTCTTTATTTCATTTAGTAGAGAGTTCTTTAGTTTTCATGAGTTTGTCGATTTTCTGTTGTTTCTGTTTTTGATGAATTCCAGCTTTAATCTATGGTGGTCTCATAAGCTATAAGGGGTTATTTCACACTTTTCATATCTCTGGAGGTTTCCTTTGTGCCGGATTATAAGGTTAGTTTTGGAGAAGGTTCCGTGAGGTACTGAGAAGAAAACATGTATATATATATATATATATATATATATATATATATATATATATATATATATATATATTGAGTCTGGAAGAAATGTTTTCTAGATATGTTAGATCCATTTGATTCATAATCTCTTTTAGTTTCATTATTTCTTTGTTTAGTTTCTGTCTCAATGACCTGCCTATTATTGAGAATGTGGTGTTGATGTTTCCCACCATTAATGTGTGGCGTTTGATGTGTGATTTAAGCTTTAATTTTTTTTAAAACAAATGTGGGTGTCCTTGAATTTGGGGCATAGATATTCTTCTGCTACATATGTTTCAGGGGCATGGGACCAGGCCATATGTGCTCTTGGGTTAGCGACTTAATCTTTGGGAGCCCTGAAGGGGTCTGAGTTAGCTGATACGGCTGTACTCCCTATGGAGTTTCGTCCTCTTCAGCTCCTTCAATCCTTCTCTAACTATTCCATAGGGGTCCCCAACCTCAGGCCAATGGTTAGCTGTAAGTATCTGCATATGTCTCAGTCAACTGTTGGTAGAGCCTCTCAGAGGCTCTATCCTCCTGTCTGGAATCATAACCTGGGATCAGTAACAGTGTCACGGTTTGGTATCTGTTCATGGAATGAATCTCAAGTTGGGATGGTCACTGGGTGGCCTTTCCTTCCATCTCCATTCCATTTTTGTTCCTGGATTTCTTTCAAACAGGAACAATTCTGAATCAAAATTTTTGAAGATGGGTCAGTGGCCCCATCTCTTCATTGAGGGCCCTGTCTATCTACTGGAATTGGTCTCTTCAGGTTCCATCTCACCACTGTTGAAGGTTTTGTCTAGGGTCATTGCCATTGAGTCCTGAGAGCCTCTTACATCCCAGGTCTCTGGAACTTTCTAGAGGTTCTCCATTCCTCCTACCTCTAGCAGCTCCATATTTCCGTTCATTTTTCATTCTTATGGTCCTCTGGGCTTCTCTCTCCTGTCTCCTCCCATACTTGATCCTAACCCCCATTCCCCCACCCCTTGTTTCTCCCCTTCACACCCAGGTCTCTCCCACCCTCCCTCTACCTCCCATAATTATTTTGTTCTCCCTTCTAATTGGGATTGAAGCACCCTTCTGTTAAACTTCATATGGTTTATGAGTTGTATCATGGATATTCTATACATTTTGGCTAACATCAACATATCTGTGGGTGCATGCCATGCATGACCTTTTGGGTTTGAGTTACCTCACTCAGGATATTTTCTAGTTCCATCCACTTGCCTGAAAAAATTCATGATGCCTTTGCTTTTAATATCTGAATATTATTCTATTGTGTAAATGAACCATATATTCTGCATCCATTCTTCAGATGAAAGACATATGGGTTATTTCCAGTTTCAGGCTATAATGAATAAGGCTGCTATGAACATATTGAAGCACATTTTTCTTTTTTTTTTTGTAGTCTGGTGATGCATCTTTTGAGTATGTGCCCAAAGGTGGTATAGCTTGATCTTTAGGTAGAGCTATTTTCAATTTTCTGAAGAACTACCAGATTGGTTTCCATAATGGTTGTTCCAGTTTGCAGTCCCAGCAGCAATGGAGGAATGTTCATCTTTCTCCACATCATACCAGCATGTACTGTCACTTGAGGTTTTGATCTTAGCCATTATGATTGGTGTAAGGTGGAATTTCAGGGTCATTTTGATTTGCATATCCCTGATGACTAAGGGTGTTGAATGTTTCTTAAAGTGCTTCTGGGTAACTCTTGAGAATTACCTGTTTAGGTTTAAAGCCCATTTTTAAAAATTGGTTTTTTTGTTTTTTTTGTTTTTTGTTTTTTTTTTTTTTTTTGAGTCTAACTTCTTTAGTTCTTGATAGATTTTGGATATTATCCCTCCATTGGATGATGGATAGTGAAAGTCTCTTTTTCAACCTGGAGGTTTGCTTTATTTCTTCTATGTCCATTTTTAGCTCTTGAACTAAATTAGCTCTTTAACTTTACTCATTTTCTACTCCTCTTTGATTGTATATTTCTGTATTTTCTTAAGAGATTTATTCATTTCTTCTTTAAAAGCCTCTGTCTTCTTTATACCATTGTTGATTGTGTTCATTTTTATTAGATATTTTCTTTACTTATATTTTAAATGTTATCCCCTTTCCAGAACCCCCTCTTCCCAAAAGCCCCCTATCCCATCCCCTTCACCTTGGTTCTATGAAGGTGTGTGGGGCTGTAGCTGACGAGTGGGCATGGGTCTTGTTGGGTTGTGTTGTGATTCCTGCGTGACTGTCACAGTTCACAGAGGCAGAAGTGTGGGAATTTGACTGAGTTCCCTCTATGTGGTGCTGGGCAGATGCTGGGCTGTGAGAAGCTGCAGGGCTCCACCTGGGCATGAAGAGGTCTCAGCCTGAAGTCCTGCAAGGGCAGAGCTCTTGAGTGGGGGTCTCCGGCCGAAGCAGCTTACCAGGAGATTGGTGGTTTCTGTCTTTGGGCTCCCAGATGCCTCTGGGAGCCGCAGAAGAACTGAGATGGAGGGCATACAGGCCGCACTGGCCGGCAGCTGAGAGGGATCAAGAGGGAGAGAAGTTCTGTCAGCACCCAGAGAGGTAGAAGACTCTTGGTTACTGCACTAGCTTGGCTGGGTCAGCTAGCTTGCTTGAGTTGGCAGCCTTTGGGAACATAGAGAAATCTTCTAGTGGGAGATTAAGCAGCACCTCAGTAGTCAAAGGCCTTCTTCACGGCATGCCCCAAAGACACAAGGAAGTCCATGGTTTTAAAAGATTTATTGTCATGGCGGAAAGTGGAAGAAGCTGTACTCCCCCACCCCCATTTCTTAGTGCAGACCTGAGTTAAATAGGAAGGGAGGAGGGTCTGAGAAAGAATGCTTAATTGGCTATGCCTTCTGGGCTTTAGGTATCTCATTAATATAGAGATCTCTCAAGGCCATGAGGCCTGTAATCACACCGTCTACTTGTGGAAGGGCTGGTTTGGGCGTTGCCCTAAGTGGTGAAAGGAGCAGATCAATGTAGGTCTTTAGCAGCATGTCAGGAGCCTGGCGTCTGGGAGTGTGGTGAAATGTATGCCATCCCTTGCAGGGTCTCCAGCCATCTCTAGCCAGTGCTCCACGAAAAACCAAGCTATCCTTTCATGGTCCCAAAGGAGTGTTCCTTCATCCCCCCATCCAATGCCACCTCCCCACCCTGGCATTCCCCTACATTGGGGCATTGAGCCTTCACAGGACCAAGAGCCTCTTCTCCCACCGATGCCCAACAAAACCACCCTCTGCTACATATGCGGCTGGAGCCATGAGTCCCTCCATGTAGACTCTGGTTGGTGGTTTAGTCTCCGGGAGCTGGGGGGGGTGGTCTGCTTGGTTGATATTTTTGTTCTTCCTATGGGGTTGCAGACCCCTTCAGCTCCTTCAGTTCTTTCTCTAACTCCTTTATTTGGGGCTGCATGCCCAGTGCAGTGGTTGGCTGGGAGCATCTGCCTCCATTTGTCAGGCTCTGGCACAGCCTCTCAGGAGACAGCTGTATCAGGCTCCTTTTAGCAAGCACTTCTTGGTATCTACAATAGTGTCTGGATTTGGTGTCTGTATATGGGATGCATCCTCAGGTGGGGCAGTCTCTGGATGATCTTTCCCTCAGTCTTTGCTCCACACTCTGTCTTCATATTTTCTCCCATGTGTATTTTGTTCTCCCTTCTAAGAAGGACTGAAGCAGCCACACTTCAGTCTTCCTTCTTTGATTAAAAAAGCTCTCTCTACTAGTCCTTTCTGAACTCTGGCTGGCTGGTTCAATTCAGCGGTTCTGGTTCAAACTTCTCTCCATGCTGACTGATTCAAACTGGTTTCTTACTGAATTGCTCTGCTTGGCCTCAAACTAACCGTGGCAATTTGTTCTCAGATTTTAGCTCCTTGTTCTCTAGTTAATTTTGTCTTAACCTGTCTCTATCCTGTTCTCTCTGCAACCTGTCTCTGTAAAACTACTGGTAAAACCCCTTTCTCATTCTCTCTCTCTCTCTCTCTCTCTCTCTCTCTCTCTCTCTCTCTCTCTCTCTCTTATTCTCTCTCTCTCTCCTTCCCCCTTCCCTCCCTCCCTCTCTGTCTTGGCACTGCTCTCTCAAAAGTCCTTCTGTTCTCTAAGAGTTCAATGTATCCTGTCTCTGACTCATTCTGTCAAATCTTCCTGTAATTCATCACTTTGTGTGCCCCTCAACTAGATGTGAATTTCAAACATGGTTGCTTCATTATATAAACTAACTTTTCTTTCATTGTTTGGGATTAAATATGTATCCTAAGGGCATGCTTATATTCAAACCATATACTACTACTATCTAGACTTGACTGCATCCAGCTGGATCATATAGACTAGAATTTCTTAGGAAGAGATTTATTGGCAGAGCAGCCATGTGGCTGCATTTAAATTACAATGTTTAAGAATCATTTCTAATGATTATATTAAAAATATTAACTGTGTTTTCTTGATGCCTATCTTTTGACAACATGAGATACAATCTCAATCTAGCTTTAATCTAGAATTTAATTTAATTTAATTTAATCTAGAATTTCCTTGATAGTTAAGGATGTTGATTACTCTTTTTTAAAAAAAAAATATTTATTTTCGTAACTCCCCATGAAATTATCTATTCTGGTCATTAACATGTGTATTGATTCATATATTTTGTTGGTGTTTCATTTTCTTGTGGTTCATATATTTTATTAATCCATTCTCTAATGTATAGTTAAGCAATGTATCAATTATTGAGATTATTTTCTATGCTATTTGTATCTTTAGAACAAGTCCTTGTCTTTATCCATATCTTTATGTGTTTTATCTATGTTTTCTTTTGGAAGTTCTGAGTCTTATATTACAGTGTTTGAACTATCTTAATTGATTTTTATTTAGGAAGAGATAGGAATCTAACATTCTTTTTATCTTTGTTTTTTTTTTTTGCTTTTTTTTTAGTTTGGATTTTTGTTTGTTTGTTTTGCAAGTGAATATAGATTTTATAGCAACAATGATTGAAAAGGGTTTTTATAAATATTTGTTTCTGATACCAGCTTTGTAAGATATTATTAATTCTCATTGTGTGGAATGACTTCTATTTCACTGAAATACATGTCTGTTATTCTGCCAGTAACATACATTTTTGTCACTATGGCTATGGTATAACTTATTATTAGGAAATCAAATACCATGATTTGCTAATTTCTAATATGCTTTGCTCTTTCTTCTTAGGTTTGCTTTGGCTATATTGAAGAGTATATCACTTCAATATGAATTTAAAATTTACTATATTTTGTGAGGAATGTATTTTGAAATTTTAAGTGGAAGAACCTGAATCTATGGATTGTTTGGCATAGTTTTTTTTAACCATAGTAATCCTGCTAATATTAATATATGTGGTATCTTCCATCTTCTAATATCTTTACTTTCTTCAGTAACTTACAATTTGTATTATAAGTAAAATATCAGGTATAACATTAGGTACAATGATCAGGTATATTTGTAGATATTTTGTTTTAGTTTATTGGGATAACTGTGAGTAGTATCTTTTGCTTATATCTTTCTCAGTAAAGCTTATTATTTATGTGGATAACAGGTTGTTGTTACAAGTTAATTTTAAAAAATGCTGTTTATTAAAAGTATTCATCAATTCTAAGTGATTTTTAAAGAGTTTCTTTAAGTGTTTAAGTATACACACAAGTCACTTATAAATAGGGATGTTTTGAGTTATGGATGAACTATTTTGATCCTTTTTGAATTTTTCTCTTCTTTTCTTGCTCCAATAATAACTTCAAATATGGGGCTGGAGAGATGGCTCAGAGGTTAAAAGCACTGATTGCCCTTCCAGGAGATCTTGAATTCAATTCCCAGCACTCACATGGTGGCTCACAACCATCTGTTATGGGATCAGATGCCATTTTCTGGCATGTCTGAAGACAGCTACAGAACTCTTTCATATACATAAAATAAATAAATTAATTAAAAAATAACTTTAAATACTGCTACTTTAAATGGCAGTTGATTGAGAACATTCTTTTTTATTTTAAAGGAAATGCTGTTATTTTTCTTATTTAGTACATTTGCTTCATACCTGCTAGATACAGTTTTTCATATTGATATATAAAATGTGTCATTTTATTCCTAATATGAAAGCTTTTTTAAAAATATTAATTTAATGTTAAATTATGTGTATATGTTCATTTGTCCATGTGTTTGTATGTACACTTGAGAACATGTGCCTATATATACCAGAAGTTGATATCTGATCTCATGGAGTAGAATGTACAGGCAGATGTGGGTTTCTGGATATTGTAGTAGAGATCAAACCCAGAACTTTCCTAAGTACCATATGTGTTCTTATTTACTAAGACACCTAGCTAACACATGTAAAGGATTTTTCATGGAGCAATGTCAAAGTTTGCAAAAGGCCTTCTAGTGTCTATCACAATGATCTCGTGATTTTTATCACTATGTTGGTGTGTTGCAATGGTTTTATTGATATGTGTATGCTTAACCAAATTTGTAACTCTGAAACAGAAACAAATTGACCATGTCATAAGATTTTTATTGTAATATGCTCCTGGATTTGATATGCAAATGTATTGCTGAGAATATGTGTACCTATGTTCAGAGTTCATCAGCAGCTTATTTTACACACACACACACACACACACACACACAAACACACACTTCACAAACTTCAAATCCAAACGTGGATTTTGGTGAAACACTGATTCCTCCAATGAATCTGTAGATACGAATCTCATTTGGTTCTTCTCTATGACTCAGAGAAAAGGGGTCAAGTGTGATCTTCAGAAGTAATCTATTGCTTACAGCTGAGCTACCCTATAGAACATTCTTAAGTCAGAAAGGTTTAATCTAACCTGAAAAATACAGCATCTGACAGGGAATTGTATAACTCTGTCATCTGAAAATAATGTCAGAATTTGATAGCACATTTTAAACACTAGCACTTGGAATAATACTTGTACAACTCTTTGAAATACATCAGTATACTTCTCTATGTCCCCAAACTCTTAGCCAGCTCATCTTTGTTGGGTTCTTGGAACTTTTCTCAGAACTGTGTACTGTTCCAAATACTTTCTAACATTTTATATTACACAGTGAGCATTTAATTTAGTTACCTTCCTTGAAAGCGGTGATAGCTTCTAGTAAAAAATATGTGTATACCCATATGCACCTCTAGTTCATTTATCCAAGATCATCATTTTGATACTTAGATTTTTTTTCTTATAGTAAATGTTGGTTTAATTCCAGAACCTGTAGCTATCACTCATTTTTTCTTTCAATGAGAAATTTTAACAAGATGTTTTTCTGTGGATTATGCATATTAAAAAAAACTGATTAGTATACACTGCAAAGGATAAAAGTTATTTAGGTATTAAATAGAATAGAATTACATAGAATTCAGCTTGTAAATACCTCTACAATGTGCCTTTCATATTGAATCAAATTTTACCCAATTGTTGCATGAAAACATGTAAATCTCCTCTTTATTTAATATACTTTAAAAAGTCTATCAGAAGCAAAACATCTATAAACATATAACTTACCTATGACAGTTTTTATGATTCAAGCAGTGAAACTAGGAAGTGTCACGGAATAATATATAACATATAACATGTTAAAATTTGTGCTATCCATAGTGCATACAATTATATTCAGGCATCTAATATTCTGCATATAGTTTGTGCTATTGCTTATATGTTTATTCTAAC
This sequence comes from Arvicanthis niloticus, assembly GCF_011762505.2. Lineage (NCBI taxonomy): Eukaryota > Metazoa > Chordata > Mammalia > Rodentia > Muridae > Arvicanthis > Arvicanthis niloticus. The sequence continues at coordinate 8,340,212 of NC_133437.1, forward strand.
ATTACTAATTCTATATGAATTAATGTAAAATGAGGGATATTGATATATAATTATTGATACATGCTATTTATGGAAAAGTTCAAATTTGCAAGTAAGTAATGTGTTTGTGAGTGTTTTATTTTCAGTATTTAGATAAGAATAAGTCTAATCTCAATTATCTTGTAAAAGCAATTTTTTTTGCTTTCATCATTCTGAACACTAAAAACATTATACTGTAAGCAAAACCAATTTATGTCCAGACAACTTTTGCTTTATTTAAACATCTTCAATTTTCTTTTAACCCTTGATACATTCGGTTTATTCTTCCCACTAGTTAGTGTTAGTAAGTTTCTTCTGCTAGAAGCTTGAAATGGCATCACCCTTAGCTCTCTTTGTTTAACTGTAGACATAGGCTATGATTACAGCCTTGAAAGCTCCATGCTCTTTTGCACTTCAAAGGTGGTATTTTATTCTTTAATTAGAATATAAGCTTCCTGAACACTGAGCAATGAAATGTTTTACAACCAAATTCTTTACTAATGATTACCCATGTTTTACAAGGATGGACATAAAAGGAAGACACTCAGGGATAATCAGAAAATATCATTTTCTCATGGAATTATTCTCAAGTTTGAAAGGACAAGTTTAGCCTTCATGCTTTCATTTGTACATGATGCATAGTAAGACAAGTTATAGTATTTTTCATCTCTATCATTTCTTAGGTTATTTATTCTATTTCTTTGGTAAGACAATGCTTGGAGGTTAGGCCAATTGTCTACTCTTTCCTAGGATTTCTATTTCAATACCATATAGCATGGTGCAATCAATCAACAATGAATACACAATAAATGTACCAGTGCATCATAGTAACACTGCTTGTACCATCTACTAACTTTGGTGGATAATAATTTGGGGTTCCAAGTTTCCTATTTGTATAATTAAAATAGTATTATGTCCTTAACAACCATATTGTATAATTGAGGATAGCAGAGAATTTTGTCTATTGACAAAAAATGAGAATTTTTTAGATGCATAATGAATAAAATGATCCTAATATAGACATCTCTATGTTTATACAGATTCAGGCAGTTTGCATGTGCTTTCCCTCCCTGTTATAACTTCCTCCAGACCTATTTATACGCTATACATTTTCATTTTTAAAATATAGCCATGGGCTCATCCCTAACACTTCCATATAAGAGTTTTTGATACTTTATCCTTTCTTTATCATACTGTGGTATTCTTCAATATAAATCCTCTGGAGTAGATTTGCAGTGCTTTCATTCAATATAATCTTTGGTGTTATGACTAATATTGACTAATATGGTGCTAAACATATAGTAGTTGAAAAATATAATTTTTTTGAGTGAAAACAAACAATTTCAGGATGAGAACTTCCAAATTTCTTTCATGATTTTCAAATTACGGAATAAATCTTAGCATACTATTTTCAATTTCAAACACTATGAGAATTAGTCAACATATGCTAAAATATTAAACCTAACTCTACCAGCTTTCTGTGTTCTATTTTCCTAGTCTTTGTCCTGAAACTGAAACTTGGCAGGTAGAAAGGATGCTTTAGTTATTCACCTCTATCTTATGGAAGAAAGACTGTGGGATTTCAAAATTAATTTTGACAGATATGACAAATGGGGGTTGCCATTTCACACCTAGAGCGTGAATATTTCAATGGCAAAGAGTCAGCAACTGTTAATTAGAGATGAGTATTGTTAATTGGGCCCAGTGTTGTGGCTTTGTCAGCAGCTTCAGACCCTTTCAGATGTATTTCATTGAGTCCTTTTGGCCTGATGGAATACATGTCTTCTTTCTAGCATGTTGATGGCAATTTGGTTCCCATCCATTTTCTCTTGCCTTTATCATATGTACTCAGAAACGTATACTGCATATTGATAATGCATTTTGCATAGATGGTCTGCTTTTATCTCAATCCAAAACATCTACTTAACATAGCAAAATGATAGCTTATTTACTTCACCCATGTGTACACCCAAGGCTAGGTTGTAAACTGATCATGATGTGACTGAGATTATTCTCAGACAAAAAAAAAACTTATATTGTAAATGTATTTGATATAAATAATCATTTTCCTGTAAATTAGTATCATCTATAACCACTCAACTATCCAACACATGTTATTAACCAATTAATATTTTAATGTGCAAATAGTAATTTTAAGATGAAACAATAGTAGCAAAAATTATTCATTGAAACACACTAGTAAATAGTTCCATATGAATCCAAATCCATTAACATTGGTTACACAAAAACAAAATAAAAGGCTGAAAAATGCATTTAAACATAATTCTTTTAACAATTATTCCCCAATGTAAGTAGACTAGCTATGAAATTCCATCACAGCACCTCCATCTGTCTAGTGTGGATGAGAAAACTAATCTGATTGTGTTGATATATAAATGCCTCAGAATTAGAAAAGTGTGGGCTGTAAGACAACATAAAAACCAAGTTACTATGCATTCCAGGTCTTCATTTCTCTACACTTTGAACATCATTGTAATTATGTTCAGAAAAAAAAAATGGTTTAAAATGGTTCTAAAAGAATTCTAATTTGTTTCTCAATATCTAAATTTGGTGACACAAAGCCTGCAACTACAGAACCAGGGGATCTGGACCTTTATCTGGATTCAGCAGATATCCATACTCACATGTACACAATCTACCCCACCCAACATAGATGCATATGTGAAAGTAAAATAAATGTTTATAAATGTCTCAAAAGGTAGCACTAAACCTACTCTGAGTTTAAGTATTTGCACATAAAATACTCCTGCCTGTTATTCGTTTGGTGTTCATTAAACTGAGCAAATGATATCAACATAGTAAAGTAATCAATTCCAGTAGCAGAAATGCTCAAACAGGTCATATCCAGAAACTACTATATCTAGCTAAATATGTCTTCAAATAGTTACTTTTAATTTCACCATAAACATTTTTCCTAATAATTATAAAATTATATACAAATTCACAGTTATGAAAAACATATTCTGTTTATTTATTCAGAATGTATATACCAAGTGGTATCTGATGCAGATTCAGTATAAAAAAAAAAATCTCTTGTTGAATGAGTGAATAAATGAAATAAAGAAAAAATAATGAGAATTAGATGATTCTTGTGTTAGTCTGAGAAACATTCAAAGGTTAAATTGATGCTGCCTCTGGCTTATTTGCCTGTAATTATTGCCTAAGCAGCTTTCAAAGTTATATGAGGATGATGGAAATTTTGAAAGAAACTATTACCTTGAGAGATTTGATATATTTCAGTCAAAGAACTAGGAATTTTTATTATTCTTAAATTTTTTATTTGTCTACCTATTGCAAAAAAGATCAAGTAAAGCATTAACATGATGAGACAAAGACTCAATTTTTGGGAACCAATGAATAAATACATTCTTATAATAAATATTAAATTTATCATTCATTTATAATATTATAGTACCTCCTCCCAGTTCTTCTGTCTGTCTTACTTGTGCCACTTTTCATACACATTAAACACACTTACAACACTTTTATTAATTTTTATTTTACTCCTCCAATTATAATTAAAAAGCATCAAGCTACCCAATCCCATAGTAACTTCAGGATGCCATTGAGATAATATTACTGATATCTTACTTGAAATGCCAACTCCTAGAACTATGCATGTTGCTCATTGATACCTTTTGTCCTTCTGGACCACCTATCAGTTTTGCCATTTAAAAAGTATGCAAGAAAAATATTTTTGAATGTTAAGATTTATTTGCTAGATAACCACCAATTCATTTAATAATTAATGCTGACACCCTATAAAGTAATAACCATTGAGGGTCTATGTCAGACTGCTGCATACTCATCGTTTTTATATACAAGGAAGTGAATCCATTACCAAGTTCTTGAGTCAAAAGATACCTTGTAAAAAACTTACTCATAACTGAGCCTTGGTGATCAGAATTAAAAGATGAAGGTTGAGCTGAAAAGGTGGGATTTAATGATTCTTTTGTCTTTAATCCTTCAAGTAGGGTAGTTAGCTCTGGTGCAGAGCTAATTAGCATACATATGGAAGTAGTTTATTGAGGCAGTTTAATCCTAAACAAATGTGAAAATAAGCTCACATTGTGTTGTAGATGATTTACATTCATTATCATCTACTTAAAAAAACATACACATGCTTTGAAAAAATAATTATTCTTTCCAGAAAATTCTCAAAAAAGTATTTCCATATTTGTACTTTTGAAAATTATGAATTTTAATACAATGTCATATTTCTTCAAATCAAGATAAAGTGTACGCTTTTGTTTAAAACTAAAAAAATTATTTCCGATCTTTGCCTTAATGAAATTACATTATTAAAAATTATTTGAGATTTATTCAATGAGACTGCATATTTAATTGACTATATAGCATTGGAAAGCACTCGTAGCTATTACCCTAATCCTCCATAACCATCTTCCTTGTTGGTAAAGATAGAACCCCAGGGCTTGTTCATGGTATTTGATCACTCTTATCAGTGAGTTACATTCCATTCCTCTTTGATAGTTTCTAAAAAAATATTTTATATCATTACTAATTAAGATACCTATAAAATGTTAATCTCTGAAATAACTCTACTACCAACTCCACTTGAACAATTCAATAACATTCTTTATGTTTAATATGGATTTTATACATTCAGATTATTTGTTTTTAGTCTTCATTCTCAGTTGGTATGTTTCCACCAGAGATATAGTTATATCTTACAGCTGAAATTATAAAAATTGTAATGAAGTTTGCCTTGTATGTGGAATAAAACTAGGTACCACCCTAACTGAGTGGACACTTTCTAAAATTATTACATTCCTCTAACTGATTCTTCCAAGAAATGGAGTGTCTTCATTTTTAGTTTTCATAGTAAATTTATATTTTAATTTTCTTGAGAATTTTATACATGAGTATATCATATTTACATCATTTGTAGTCCTCCTTTTCTCCCTATCATCTCCTCCCATGTCACTCTCAAATTCATAACAGCTTCTTCAATTATTATTATTATGTATACACAGGATTAGGACAACTATCAGGGTCTTTTTCCCAGAAGAAAACTGATTTGCTCTCCAACACCAGTTATTTACTATGTGTAGTTCATAGATTGATGAAATTTTCCCATACATGTAGCATGTTGACTACTGGTCCCATTTAGGCCTTATGGAGGTAGTCATATTGTTTAGATTTTATGTGAGTAGCATTTCTGCAATATACAGAAGACGATCTCTTGCAGAAGTTGACCTTGCATGTGTCTTTTTAAATCTTTCTGTCCCTTCTTCCAGGATGTTGCCTGAGTTATTTTATAGATGACAAACTGGTTCTAGGTTCTACTGGACTGCATTTTTTTTCTACCAGTTGTGGATTTCTGTTATAGCTTTTATATGCTTCAAAAAGGTGATGAAGTGTGAGAGGTATACTTAATTGTGGATTAATTTATAATATAGTTAAAGGATGCACTAATTTAACAAAATGATAATGGTAGGGTCTCCTTTAGAGTCTATAAAATATAGGTCTGGTTTATAGTATCTAGCATGACTTCCCCATTTATGAGGCCTTGAGTCAAATTAGAAAGCAGTGGGTTACTCCAAAGAGGGAAGTAGCATTTTTCCACAATTTGAGATATCTTACTAGCCTGGTAATTGTGTCATTCAGAGGCTTTACAGGTGATAGAGTTGTCAACAATTATTCTCTCTTGGCAGCTTACATAGCACCTTATGATACTATACTACTCTCAGGGGAAGAAGCTTCTAAGTCAGTACCAGTTTTGCTTCCAAAACTCTTGTTTCGTCTTTGGTTTCTTCAGGAATAGTACCAAATCTGGGAGTCAACCAATGGCAATGGCTACAGCCTCTACTGTATTGAGAGTCCCCTGGAATCCCATTATGAACACACAGAGGTGTGTCTTTGGGGGAAGTATTTCTGTTTTTTGTCTATTCCTTAAATGCACTGTGGTTCCTGAGAAACAGTATTGTTTTTTGTCTCCTTGAAATTTTAGCTCTAACTCAAGAAACCTACAGATATGATGTATATATTAGTTAAGCTTTCCATTATTGGGAATAGATACCATGACTAAGGCAATGCTTATACATTCAAACATTGAATTGTGGCCGGCTTGCAGTTTCAGAGCTTCAGTCCATTATTATCATTGCAGAAGGCATGGCAGGGTCCAGGGAGATATGGTGCTGGAGAAACTCAGAGTTCAACAGCTTGATACAAAGGTAGCAGCAGGAGGCTGGCTTCCATAAGCAGCCTGGAGGATGTTCTTTCTTTTTTACCTAGATGGCCTTGAGGCCACGCCTCCTAATAGTGCCACTTTCCATGGGTCAAGTATATTAAAACCATCACTGTGTCCCGGGAAATAGTTTCAGAGGGTTATTCTATTGGTAAAGTGTAGTGGAAATATAAAAACGCAATCCACACTATTGTTGGCAAGGCAATGGCCTGTTCTCATCTCATAGAGACTCTCTGACCAGGAGCTCTTAAATCTCTCCAATGGACTTGCTAAGTTCCCACTGGCAGGTCACTATCAGGCCAGCTCCACACTTCCAAATTCCCCTGGCATTTTGGGGTGCACATTTTGCAAACCCATGCTTTGCCACCATGCCTTTCTCTCTGAAACCCAGTTGAGCCACTGCTGCATGGAGGAAAGTACCATACAAACTTAGTTCAGAATCAACAGGTAACTCAATTGCTAGGTGCAACAACTAGCATCCTAATCTTGTAAGTCATATTAAATATAAATCCTCCGGTGGCAAATCCTGGCTGATTTTCCAAATAAACTGGGGCCACTTGTTAGCTACATATTGTCCTCCAAACTTTCCCCATTCAAATGCCTATATCTCTCTGGGCTCCCCTATTCTTCTGCCTGACCTGGAAATCCTGCCTACTCCTTGCCCAGTGATTGGTCCCCTGAAATCTTTATTCATAGGGGAAAGGTACTGCTACAGTAAAGCACTTTATCAGCTTCTAGGTGCTTCAAGAATATGCCTTTATTCAATCAACAAGTATTTAGGATCATTATTATGTATCATGAGCAGGAATGAACCTTAAACTTAATGGTAAACAAAAAAGTTATTATTGCAGCTCCTTGGAGAATTAAAGACTCCAGGAAGAAATAGCTGCATTATATGAAAATTATTAACAGTAAGATATTTTAAAAAATAAAAAAATATGGCAAAATGATATTCTATTGGAGAGGCATCTAATTCATTGGGACAAAGTAAGTGTAGTAAGATGGTTTATTAATGTAAGAGAATTATATCATAAATGGAAAATAGCACATAATAAAAAGGGGGGAATAATCTATAGATGTGTTTTCTTTAAATGAAGTTGGCTAACAGTGGCTGGAATTTCAATGAAAAATTTGGCCCTTTCAGTCTGGGCCCAAGCACTGAGCAGATCCCGGGTGGCAGCTCTGCACCCAGTCTCACAAAACCCAAAGGAAGAGGGCCTCCCAAAAGCTCTAACCCAGGCAATATCTTAGGTAAGGAGACAGCAACACCCGCCCCAAGCAGGTAGCAACTGGGACCCACTGGGACTCAGGAATTCACTCCTGGCCTGGAGCACTGGTTCCTTCCTGTCTGCACCTGGGCACTGAGCTGATCTTGGTACTAGCTCTAATGCCACTAGTAACACCCACCCCACATAGTTCTGAAACAACCAAGATAATAGGAAAGACAGGCTCCAATCAGAGACAGTGAGTGTAGGTAACACTAAGGAGATCAAGATGGCAAAAGGCAGGCACAAGAAAAAAAGCATCAGCAACCCAGGGTACTTGGCATCATTAGAACCTAGTTCTCCCACACTAGGAAGTCCCGAATTCCCCATATCACCAAGAAAGCAAGATCCAGGTTTAAAATCACTTCTAATGATGATGATAGAGGACTTTAAGAAGGACATAAATAACACTCTCAAAAAATTTGAGGAGAACACAGGTAAACAGGTAGAAGCCCTTAAAGAGGAAACACAAAAATCCCTTAAGGAATCACAAGAGAATACAACCAAATCGGTGAAGGAATTGAACAAAACCATCCAAGACATAAAAGTGGAAGCAAAAACAATATAGAAAGCTCAAAAGAGAGACTACCCTGGAAATAGAAAACCTAGGAAAAAGATCAGGAGTCATAGATGCAAGCATCACCAAGAGAATACAAGAGATAGAAGAGAGAATCTCAGGTGCAGAAGATACCATTGAAAATATTAACACAACTGTCAAAGAAAACGCAAAATGAAAAAAGTTCTTAATACAAAACATTCAGGAAATCCAGGACACAATGAGACCAAACCTAAGGATAATAGGTATAGATGAGAGTTAAGATTCCCAACTTAAAGGGCCAGTAAATATCTTCAACAAAACAATAGAAGAAAACTTCCCAAACCTAAATAATGAGATGCTCATAAACATACAATAAGCCTACAGAACGCCAAATAGACTAGACCAGAAAAGAAATACCTCCCATCAAATAATAATCAAAACACCAAATGCACAAAACAAAGAAAGAATATTAAATGCAGTAAGGGAAAAAGGCCAAGTAACATATAAAGGCAGACCTATCAGAATTACAGCAGACTTCTCACCAGATACTATAGAAGCCAGGAGATCCTGGAAAGATGCCATACAGACCCTAAGAGAACACAAATGCTAGCCCAGGCTACTCTACCCAGCAAAACTCTCAATTACCATAGATGGAGAAACCAAGATATTCCATGACAAAACCAAATTTACACAATGTATTTCCACAAACCCAACATTACTAAGGATAATACTGGGAAAGCTCCAATACAAGGAGGGAAATTATACCATAGAAAGAGAAAGAAAGTAATCCTCTTCCAACAAGTCCAAAAGAAGATAGCAACACAAAGATAATTCCACCTCTAATAACAAAAATAACAGGAAGCAACAATCACTGTTCCTTAATATCTCTTAATATCAGTGGACTCAATTCCCTCAATAAAAAGACATAGGGTAATGGACTGGATATTTGAACAGGACCCAGCATTTTGCTGCATACCAGAAACCCACCCCAGTGACAATGACAGACACTACCTTAAAGTAAAAGGCTGGAAAACAATTTTTCAAGCAACGGCCCTAAGAAACAAGCTGGAGTAGCCACTCTAAAAATCTCCAGCCTGAGAACACAAAGGGAGGGACTCAGGATTCCACCTGAATAGGTAGTTGAGGGTGGCCTTGTCAGGCTTCAGTGAAAGTGGAGGACCTTGGTGCCTGAAAGTTTGGATTTCCTGGTGTTGGGGAATTGACAGCACAAAGGCAGGATGGGAGGATGGTGGGAGCACACCCTCATAGAAACTCCCAGAATTATATGAATTGGACATGATAGAGGCATGTTGCCAGAAGATTAGATTCCTGAATTCAAATTATTTTGATACTAAAATTTGTTTTGAGAATTGTATAGTGCAAAATACACGGCCTTGGTGTATCTACTCATCAAGGAAATTGAGCAGACTTGCTCGAACCTCTGATGTCCTGGAATTTCAGCTGGATGCACAACGTCAGAGGTTTATCAATTTACTCTCCCCCCTGCCCCTCTTCTAATATATCAATGCCATTAATCAGCTTGAAGAAATTACTGAAGAGTAGGTGCTTCTATTCCCTGGGCTTGGGGACTGAGGTGGTTAATATTGGGCTGTTTTTCTAGGGAAAAGTTGTGGTTTTATTGGAACAGGGAGGATTAGCTAGGATTTATTGCATAACTATAACTTACTGATAGAAATATGTATAATTGTTATTAAGATGAACTTATAATTTCTTGAATTGTACAAAATTTATTTTGATTTCAAATTTAAGGTTTTCATTGGTACAAGTTTCTTATTGAAATAAAATTGAGATTATTGTTACTCTCATAGGCATTGTGCCTATATAACACATTTAGGAATACAAGGCTTAGACCCAGTTCTTTTTTTAACTCTTTTAACTGATTTGAGATGGTTAGCCTTTGAGTTAAGGGCCTATCGCAAATTCATGGCTCTAAGTTTATCGTTAGAGTGTTTTCTATATTTTATTTAGAAATAGCTGAGAGGAGTTAACAGACAACAGTCCAGATTGCCTTACATGGATAGTTGGTTTTCAAAATGTCAGAAGTCCACAGAATTGACATTACAAAGATTTCTATATTAATGTTCATTTTGATTAGAGACCTCTCTGCTTCTGACAGCTTGGATTCTAAGAAGAAATTGAGCATCTTTGGAATTACTCCAGTTGTGGTGAGACAGCCACTAGGCAAGAATTGCCTCTTGTTATCTACAGACAAATTACTGTCCAGAAAAGGACAATTGCAAAATAGTCGACTGATTATATCTGCCAAGACAGAGTAATCAACCCTTAATAATTTTGCATCACTAGGTCTGTCAGATGATCCTGAGCCAGAAGGCTGAAGATCAGATGCTCCAACATTTTGTAGCATAGGGACTGTCCAGATGTTCAGCGGTCTCTATAAATTGGCTAAGTTTTAGAAGCTATGCTTTGTGCTTCCCATAATTTCAGTTAATTCAGTCATTCTGGATTTCTGATGAGGTTGAAGACCTACAGTCTCATAACCAATCCTAGCTATTTACTTTGAGAGAAAAGATTTGAGAAGATGGTTTTCAGCTGAAGCCAAGAAACAAAAAAGACACAGGTTCAGAACTAAGTCTTTTAGTTAGGAGAGATGTCAGAGGTTCTGGTTAGTCAACAAAATGATGGACAGGGTAATAGGTCTATCTTGTACCTTACTGATACAAATTGGTAAAGTTATGCTCTAATTTTATTTTGAGAGAAAAGTTTTATTTTAACAGGAAGGGTGATATGTAGGAGGAGCTAAGGTGAGAGAAGTAAGAAGAGGAAGAGGAGTAAGGAGAGGAGGAAGAGAAGGAGAGGAGGAGTTAGTAGATGAGAGAGGGTGGGGGAAACATGGAAGCAGATGTTCGAGTGCCTCTGCCAGTCAAAGATAGTTGGTATATCTATGTTGGGTATTGGATTACACTTCTGATTGTATGGGCATCTTGTTATTTTGTTATTGAGCAAAACCAAACTTATAAAGCCTTTGATGAAGGGTCAAAGGGAAGAAGCTGGCCAAGGACACATGGAGAAAGAAAGGTGGGGGAGAGGGGCCTGAAAGAGACCTAGTCTTTTGAACTAGGCAGGAGTTAGACTGTAGCCAAGAGTCAAAGAGAAGATGCTAGCCAGGAACACATGGAGAGAGAAAGGGGAGGGGGACAGAGAGAGTTCTTTGATGAAGAGCTCCAAGACAAGAATTATATCTGGTAAATAAAAGTTACTTTTACACTAAATCCAAATACTAATCAGAATATATGAGGTTCACAGAAGAGTAAATAGTATTGAAAAAGTAACATTCCATGACATTTTATATTTAAAAAATAAAACACAAGCTAAATAATAGGTACTAAAATAACAAGGGGAAAGAGATCATGCATCATAAATGAGAATAGCAACAGACTGGCTGATGGAGTCTTACAAGCCATAAGGGCTTAGAAAGATGTATCCTATATTCTAGAAAATTAGAGCTTTCAAGCACTGGGTTCAGCAAAACTAACTACTGAAATTGAAGTAAAAACAAACATGTTAAAAGAATCTGTTAAAGACAGAATAAAGAAGAATACTGAAGGAGGTTCTTTGGACTGAAGGTTAAGGGTAAAGACACCAAAGATGCAACAGGGGAAAATTATACAATACAAGGACAGTTTACTGAAGTAAACACAACAAAATCAACAGTATTAAAAATATTTAAATTTAATTTTAAATATTCTCAGTATTGAATGAAAATAATAAAACATTGCACTAGAATCTATGGATTTCAATGAATGCCATGTTAAGAGTCATGTTTATGACCTTAATTGTCAGGGTAAAACAAAAATGTGAGAAATCTCAAACAAATAGCTTAATGATTTAATATGAGGCCATGGGAAAGCAAGAACAAACCAAACCTAAAAGAAGTAACAGGAAGAAATTAATAAAGTATAAATAAGATAAAATTCAATGACAATGTTATTGAAACAAATTGTTCCTTCTTTGAAAATATAAAGATTAACAAACTCTCAACCAAATTAAACAAAATAAATATATAAAAGACCCAAAAGTTTAAAATTAGAGATTAAAAGGAAAACATTATAGCAGATGCAGAACACCATGTGGACATAGCTTAATATCCAATATTTAATTACAATGGAAAAATTTAAATGATGCTCTAGATGAGTATAACCTATCAAAATCAAATCAAGATGCATTAAATTTAATCAGATATATGAGCTTACTGAAATAATAAAATGTTTCCTTTCCTGCGTTAAACATTCCCAGGACCACTTGGAGTAGCTGTAGAAATGGTCCATCACATCAGACAGTGTCTATGTCTAACACTACTCAACTACAGCATAAAAATAACAAGGGAAGGAAATCGGGAGACTGAAAAATTGAAGATGAAATGGAGGTGTTAACCACAATGAAGGGAATATTTAAAAGGGTAATTTCTGGGTTCTCAAAAGATGAAATACAAATGGTTGAGAAACTTCAAAAAAAAAATGTTCAAATCATTTAGCCATCAGGGAAATGCTAATCAAAACTAATTTTCTCTAGTCAGAATGGCTAAGAAAAACATGCAAAGCAAAACGGTGACAAGGTTGGCATGAATATGGGGAAAAGAGAACCAACCCTTACTCACTGCTGTGTGTGTGTGGAACTAGAAAAGCCACTTCAATCGTCATGATAAAGCTGTGCAAGTCTCAACTGTTGGGGACTTAGACTAAAGTCCCCCAAAATGCCCAACAGTGGAGATATGGAACCTGAAGAGATCACCTCCAGTAATCAGATAAGACTCCCAGTGGAGAAATGGGGACATAAACACATCTACAAATTTTTGACCCAAAATTGCTCCTATCTAAAAGAAATGCAGGGACAAAAATGGAGCAGAGACTGAAGGAATGGCCAATCACTGACCTGCCATTCTCCGGGAAGGCGCCAGTTCCTGACACTATAACTGATTCTGTGTTGTTTTTGCAGAGGAGCCTAGCATGGGTGTCCTCTGAGAGAATTTACCAGCAGCTGACTGACACACATGCCAAGCAGACTCATAACCAAGCATGGGATAGAGGCCATGCCAAGCATGACTCACAGCCAAGCATGGGATAGAGGTCAGAGACCCTGTGGAAGAGTTAGGGCAAGGATTAAAGGAACTGAAGGAGAGGCAACCTCACAGGAAGATCAACAGTTGTCAACTAACCTGGACCCTCTGGGAACTCCCAGAGACTGAGTCATCAACAAAAGAGGCCCCAGCACATATGTAGCAGAGGGCTGCCTGGTCTGGCCTCAGTGGAAGAGGATGCACCTAATCCTGTAGATACTTGATGCCCCAGCTTGAGGTTATGGCAGGGGGAATATCTTTATATCTTTATTCCTTAGCTTTTTAATCGAAGATTAAATTTGCCTTTTCTATTTATCCTTAAGTTGGGTTTATTGAGAAAATGTACACATATTAAAACCATGCTCTTTAATAACCAGGTTCTTCAGTTTTGATAAAATTCAATAATTTCATATCCACATTTCAATCATGATATTGACGATTTCTGCTACCTTTCTTTCACAGTTAAATGTACTTCTTGGAAAAGAGTGGTCTCATTTCCACCTCTCTTGGGTGATAAACTCTCTTATAATAGAATCCCAGTATACTATAGTTCCTTTTTTTTTTTTTTAAAGCACACAAACAATTGGCTACTATATTTAGAGATATTTATAATGAACATGTACAGGGAAACAGATGGAATTGTAGACCTTTTAGTTAAGTGAAATAATTTAGAGTAAAAAAGATAAATGGTATTTTTCTTTTATATTTGGATTTGAGATTTAAATATATACACATACACATGAATATATGCATATATATATATATATATATATATATATATATTGATAGTTCATGAAACTAGAGAGGAGATAAGAAAAAGGAAAGATACCTAAAAGTAATGTCATATACATACTTGCATATATGGTGTGTTTAGGTACATGTGGACATACCTGGAAGATCAAGTGAACCATGGGAAGGAAGGAGGAAGAAGTGTGGTGGAATTGAATAGGAAGAAAGTGTTCTATCAAATCTAGAAAAAGGTAAATATTCACACATATCTTGGGTCTACTATAGTGCATATAAAAGTTTGAATTGCTTTCTAAATATTTATTAAATATATGAATTGGATGTTAACTTAATTCAGGCCAAATTGGACACATATGTTCTAGATTCAACTTTAAGTCTTCCAATCAGAAAATAAATATATCTTTGATTCTGCTAGGTCTCTTTGATTTTACTCAAAAAAATTTTGCTGTGTTTAATTTTTGTCAAGAATTCATTAAATTTATTTTTAGTGTTTCAATTTTTAATCTAATATTATACATGTTAGCTGACAAATTTTGTTAATTGGTTAAAAGACAGAGAAATATAAATAGGATTAGACCAAAGAAGTCTAATGCTACCTTGATATAAATAAATGTACTATTGAATATTTCTGGAATGGCCCTTTATTATTATGCAATATTTTCAATTCTGTTAAAAGTCTCTGTTGAGGCTTATGATTTTTCACATTTATAATGCACACTGGCTTTTTGTTTTACCCAATACTTAATACTATTTTTCAACCAATTCTTTTATTTTCCAAACATTAACTAGATTTTGTTAATTCTAGTCTCTGTCTCTCTCTGCCTCTCTGTCTCTGTCTGTCTGTCTGTCTGTCTGTCTGTCTGTCTGTCTGTCTCTCTCTCTCTCTCTCTCTCTCTATATATATATATATATATATATATATATATATATATATATATCCACATGTGTGTTGCATATATATGTGTGTGTGTATACATATGTGCCTTGTATGTGTCCATTTAATATGCATATAACTTGTCTTTATAGAATCTGTTTTTTAACTATACTATTTAGCTTCTGGAGTTAGTTTTCAGTGAATGATATCAGTTCATAAATCTTGTCATAGTGGTTATGCCTTTCTCGGTTGAGGTTTTTGTTACTTGGGTATTTTTTGATTTTCTATTTACAATATTCTTGCTGTTGCCTTAAACTGTGCTTTTGCTTTGGTTGTCACTCTTTACAGTCTTATTCTTAGCTAATAAGACTTCCTGAGTATAAGAGCCTTCATCACTAACACCATTCACTTCTTCTTCTACTCCGGCCTATTGATGTCACATTTCATTTCCACATATTACATGAATCAGACCTTGCATTCATTATTGCAGCTTAAATAGTCAGCAGTAGTTTTACACATGATTTTCATGGCATATTTACCTTCTGGTGCCCATCATTCTTTCTTGAGGATTTGTGCTTCCATCTTTGATAATTTCCTTTTGTCACAATTTTTTTCTTTAGAAATTCTTTTCGCATTTCTTGCGTTTAGAGCTCGCTGACAACAAATTCACTCAGCTTTTGTTTGAGACTGTCTCCCTTTTGTCTTTACTTCTGAATGATACTTTCACTAGGTATAGAAATTTAGCTGACAGCTATTCTTTCTTCTTCACTCATCACTGTGGCGATGGCAGTTCATTATCTCTGGGTTGTATTGTTTTTGATGAGATGTCAGCCATTTTGTGTTGTTGTGGTGGTTCCTGTGTATGTAAGATGTCCTCTATGTCTGTATTAAAGATAAAGTTTCTTTTACACTTTATTCAGTAATTCTACTGTGATATGTCTAAGTATATTTTTCTAGCTTTCTTCAAGTTCTCTAAACATTTCAAATAATTGTGTCATCTAAATTTTAAAATCTACCCCCTCTTTCTTTTGAGACCTTTGTTTAAAAATGTATCTTCTTTCTGTTCCTTAGAAGCTATTCTTAGATTTTTGTACAGCTTTTTAAAACATTTATTTTATGTTTTATAATTTTGTTAAGTTATTTGCACTTCAGTATTCTTTCTGTTCTTGTGTTGTTTGTCACTAAGCCTAACGTCCAAAAATTCTTAAATTTACATTTTTATAAAATATTCAGTGTCTAAATGTAAACTCTCTCTTTAAATCATCCACTTAAATTTCAAATTGTACACATTTACCATTTTGACAATCATGTCCTAAGTTTACATCTTAATAATACTTTACTTTTAAAATATTTTTCTATTTATTTTTAGTTATATGAACATAAGTGTGCCTGAATCAACTTAAATGAACATTATTTCTGCAAGTTCCTGCACAAAGTAAGCACCTTCATATCTCCTGAAACTGGTGTTACAGGTGGCTAGGAGCCATTTGCTGGTGTGCTGGGAACTAAACCTGGGTACCCTACATGAATAATGAGCACTGTTAATCACTGACTCATCTCTCTTGCTACCTCCACTAATGTGTATATTCTAGCCCAAAATTCTGATTTATTATTAGAGGTTTAAATTTTTATCTCTTTAATTTCAAGAAAACTGACACAACTTGTTTCATATCTCATATTAAAAAAAAAATTAAGTAATACCTTTATGTACCTGATGCTCATGTTAAATGATTTAGTTATGTGCCCATAGAACCCCATCAGGATGCAATGGCAACTTTTACAAACCTGCTATGTTTATAGTGCTTGTAAAAAGTAGTTATTAAAAAACAATCAAGACATTTGTTCAATTTGTTTTTTTTTTCCCCTGTACATGACAATCTTTTTTTTTTCATTGACTCACAGGCTATAAAATATTTATTTTCTTAACTTTGCTTGGCATACAAGTTATCTTAGAGAACAGTTCAGTATTCACTGCATCATGTGATAGACTTATATTTAGATTTTTGAGGATTTTTCCAAACAGATTTGCAGTGGTTTTATCACATTGTATTTCCACTAACAGTGAGTGGGGGTTCCTCTTTTCCAAACCTTGCCTGTGATTGTTCTCAGTTGTGTTGCTCTTTCTTAATTTAATTGAAGTGAAATGAAATCTCATGTGTTCTAATTTTTATTTGTCTAATGGGAGGGAGTGATGAATACTGTTTGAGGTATTTCTTAGACATTTGATTTTTTTTTTTCATTTAAGAACTCTGCTTAGATTTTTAGCCCATGTTTCAATTAGGTCTTTTGTTCCTTGGTTCTTTGTATATGCTTGATATTAACTATGTTTCAAAGTTGATATTAATTATGTCTCAGATACGTAGCTAGTAAAGATTCTCTCCATTTTCGTGGGCCCATTCTTCACCCTGTGAATGTTTCTTTAGCTGTACAAAAAGACTTTATGTTGTTTTTAAGGTTATTATTTAATTCCAACATTTCTTCCTTCCTTTTCCTCCCTCCATACATTCTCATAAACTTTTCCTACTGTTCTTCAAATTAATGACCTCTTGTTTTACTAATTGTTATTTCAGATCTATCTATATATTGTGCATGTGTGTGTGTGTTTATGTGTACATGTGTGGGTAAATGAGTGCATATACATTTCTAAATATAACTTACTGAGTATATATAATTTTCTCTAGTTCTTCTTGTAGAGTTGAAGCCTCTTTCCTGTTTTCTAGCCTACATGAACAAGAAAGTATTCTGCAAGCTGCCAAAAAGGGGAGAGAATTTAAACAGTTTTATCCAGATGCAACACCTATGAACTAGGGAGTATTTGCCTGCATCGCAATATATATATGAGCAGTAAGTGATACTCACTTATTGATGTTGATGGCAACCAACAAATTGGAAGTAATGCCCATTTGACAGGATGTAATTTATGTGTGGTGCTGACCAGTTTCCCAGGTCTAAGAAGGCTATAGACATTAGAAATGACGCTATTACCACCACTTTCTAGACCAGCAAAGTTCTTTATTAGAAAAAAATTCCTTATGATTACAGATTATTGATGTTACCATCTAAGAAGCCTTTATTCTCTATTGTGTGACTTTTTTATAAGGTGAATTTCAGATGCTTAGAGATCAACTCTCTAATAATAAAGTACTTCCCCACAAATTCAAAGTTTAATATATTTACTAGTTTAGTGTTTAAGTAAAGTCCATGAAACACACTGGAGAAAACTTTGAACAGAATTCAATGTTTCTAAGTCAAGGAACATATTTGGGTCAAAATTCAGTGTAAGATGGCTCTGGTTGCCAGAAGTCTGCAGCAAAAGCTGGAGTTAGGAAACAAACGTGTTTTTTATATTTGTCATCTTTAAGGTAATGCTATGGATAAAGGCCATTAAAGTGTATAAGTTCATTGAGGTATATTTACCATGCTTTTAAAGAAAGAATTAAAATATAATATTATAAGCTTCCAGCTGATGCAAAGGGAAGGTGAATTTGATATTGAAATTATTGTTTGACCTACTTAGAGTTGGAAATAAATAAAATAAGGAATTAATGCAAAAATAAAGAAATTTCAAGCATGGCTAAGAAATAAGGATAGTTATTTTTTTAATTATATCAAAGGAAGAAAATAAAATAAAAAACATATTGAAAGGCTAACATTAAGACTATCTTTTTAAACAAAGAAAGCAAATATTAGCTGAAAATATTTTTATACACCCCCATTTCCCCCTCAAAATTTTTATAGAAAGAAATATCATATTTTGTTTCTTGTGCTTTTTTTCCCTCAGATTTGTGGTAACTGGGAGAGAGACACAGAGGTAACCCATGGTGATCATCTAACAATCGGCTTTGAAGCTATTATACCAGAATCTGTCCCCACACTTTTATTAAGTTTTAAACATTTTTTTTTTAAATTCTGAGGAAATGTAGGAAAATCCACATATAGCCTTACAATGTTTCAGTCTCAAGTATTTGAGTTATAACTTCTATAATATGTTTTACACTAAGTATTCATCTCAATTTTTTTCTGGATTCCTCTGGTTCTGGAGTTCACATAAGGTTCAATTTTAGGAAGTTGGATTTTTAATAAGATTCCTTTAAATGGTTTACATATTTAGCCAACCTTGGCAGTTCTTAACAGTCCACAGAGGAACAAATAGAGGCACTATGAAAAAAATAACTTTTTTAACTTCTAGAAGAAACTGAAATCTGGGTTATTTGACTTCAAAGATGTGAATGTAATGTTGGCAATCTAAATTTGTCAATAGCCTAACATGACATTCTGCCAAAAGGGCTTCTTTATTCTACCAATGAGATCTCTGTTTCTTAAGTCTCTGTGAAATAAATGTCTTATCTAAGATTTTTGCTCTTGACACATATCTCTTTCTCAGCATGCATTTAGTTTCAATGCTACTACTTTTACTTACAACTCACCCACACATATATTGTGCACATATATGCATATATAAGACATAAATAATGAAGAATTACTCTAGAGCATTATTTTTAAGATATTCATATTATTTTTAAGATATTCTCATTATTTAACACAAAGGATTCATTTTTCACTTGGATGGTTTTGGGGTTCAGTGAGATAATCAATACTTAGCCTGCAACTGCTGCTGGTGTTCAGAGGCTGGAGGACAAGAGGAAAAAGGTGGGCAGGATGTAGAGGATGCCAGGAACCATTTTATGATTTATTCATTTTTTATGTAAAAATACTCACTTTGTTTAGTGTAGAGTGTTCCTATTATTACCATTTGGTGGGCCCGAGGCAAAGGCCACACACATCATCTGCCTAAAAATAAATCCACAGCCTTTCTCAGTGCCATTATGGAATTTGTTTCCTAACAACTACCTCTGAGTCTTTATTAGAATTCAAGTGGGCTCCACTCAGTACCAACAATGAAGTCCATGTACACTAACAGGGAACAGTTTGTTCTCTGGTAGGCTCTGGCAGGGTCAGAATTGGGTGTATTGTAAAACTAGACACAACATGGAGAATCTGAATCTTTGCTTTTATGGAACAGATAGGGTAGGCTCAGTAAATGTATTTTATCCACACAAGGTCTGTATGTTATGTATAATTCAGTTATGAAATGGGGGCTACAGATGCCGCACCAGGCTTGATTTCAGACATGTGCCTATTCACGTTGCTAGGTAACCTAGAACAGGGGCCATAAAAGTGATGGAGACTTTTTAAAAACAGGATTTCTAAAACTAGAAGTATTTTTAGTCTTGGTTTATAAAACCAGAGAAAGCTCACCTGTGTTTGGCCACATACGCATTGTTATGGGAATATCTATTCCCATGTAGATTGAAAGAAACTTGCATTTAATGACATAAAAGCTTTGTAAAAACCCAAGGAATATCAAGTATGAGATTCACAGATGAGCTGGAAATTGAAAAACCAGCTATTTTCATTTATTCATGAAATAAAGTATTTCTATGAAGAAGTAACCGTTCTTGTGTGTATATAGGTATGTAGTTGCAAATAAAGGCTTATCAATGGTGCAGAAGCAGGGTCCAACAGATTACACCAATGTAGATGCCATTTTATGAAGCGATTGTTTTGGAATTAAGCTGTAATTTCTTGCAACCACCTTCCCCACTTCAAAATTTCTTCAGTCACCAATCTTGGCACAGCCCAGATATGTGAGATTAAAGACCATTTGGATCTGTGGCCATAAACATTATATGTAGTCATGAAGCAAGAACTTTACCTTCACAACATAGAAATAAAATTATAAAAATAATATGATTGTGAGTAAAACAGTATATATTTCTGTGAGCATCCTGGTTTATGTTCTAGGAAATACAGAGTTTTATTTCACACAGTGGCTGGTAGCAATAATGACCAGAAAAATAAATATCAATGGGCATCCAGAGTAACAAAATACTCCTACTGTGTGGAAGATGCTCTGTGGCTGTTGGGAAGGGGTGCTGACTTTTCTGAGCCTTCATAAGAGAGCTATTACCCGTTTACTGAGAAAGTCTTATATCAGTTAGACATAACTTGTAAAACTTTTGGTTTTGTTTTCTGTAGCATTAGGAGGAAAGTAAATGCTAGAAGAAAAACAATAACAATTCCAATGATTCTTGCATGGGAAAGAAATTCACTTCAAATGGAATGTTACACTAAACTAATATGACATTTCAGACATGTACAGGAAATATATTTTATCAAAGCAATTGGACAAGTATTGGGTATAAATCAAACTTCCGGGGATATGACTTTGTTTTAGATCTCCATAAACAGTTTTTAAAAAATAAACTACAAGATAATAAAATAATGTAAATCCAAATGGAAGGGCTAAAATTTCTCTGTGTATAGCAATAAATATGTTTCTTCTCTCATGTTAATTTTTCACTACTTACAGTATCAAATAAAAGGAACTAACAGTTATGTATCAGTAAAGAATACAATTTTGAAAAATGCAATGTACAACAGTACTGTGTGTTTCAGCCTTACCAA
Organism: Arvicanthis niloticus; assembly: GCF_011762505.2. Classification (NCBI taxonomy): domain Eukaryota; kingdom Metazoa; phylum Chordata; class Mammalia; order Rodentia; family Muridae; genus Arvicanthis; species Arvicanthis niloticus. The sequence continues at coordinate 8,361,446 of NC_133437.1, forward strand.
AAAAGAAAGAAAGAATGAAGGAAGAAAGGAAAGAAGGAGAGACAGAGACAGAGACAGAGAGACAGAGAGAGAGAGAGAGAGAGAGAGAGAGAGAGAGAGAGAGAGAGAGAAAGAAATTCTTCATTACAATGATGGCAGTGAACATGATGGACATTGATCCAAATACAGGAACAAAAACTGTGTAATCTTCCACACATGTGGAATCTCAGAAAACAAACAAAACTCAGAGAAACATAGTCAAGCAAATACCACAGACCATGGAGTAGGAAGATTGGAAAGATGCTTGTCAATGAAAACTTAATTTCAGTTAGTCATGAAGAAAGACTGAAAGGCATTTTCTCGCATCATTGTGACTGGCTTAGTTAATGGCAATATAATGTGTGTTGAAAAGATTCAATGTGATGAAATGAAAACTTGATATAGCTATAGTTATAGGAGCATGTATCCCAGGATTATTATATATGTGGTTTTACTTGCATATTATAAAATTTGCCCACTGATATAGATGAAACCTTTAGTTCTCAGGCTTTTTGACAATAGTACCATTGAAGTATTTTTTTTTTTTAAATAATGAAGGTAATGATAACAAATACTTAAAGTTCATTCCAAATCTATTAAACAAAATATGGAAGGAATGGGTAGTATTGAAACAATTTAAGCATAATAATGATAGTGTCACTTTTTAATATTCCTTAACTTTAAAATAAAATCATCATGTGTAGGTAGCAACACACACACACTCACTCACACACACACACACTATGCCACCTGTTATCTCTATTAATTTCTAGATAAAAGACACTTGGAATAAATAACAATACTTGCCTGGCATTAGTATCAGTAGAAACTCACAGGACAATGAAGCAACAGAGCTTCTGGTTGACCTGAAAGTGCCAAGTTCTAATTTTAGAAAAACGGTAAAATATGTTCTTGGAAAGGTGTTAAGGAGAGATAATTTAAGAATAATAGGGGGAATTTTTTCTCTTCAGATAGACATGAAGAGACCAAAACAAGGTCCAAAGAAACGGGAGCTATGAATTTCTATGAATATTGTCTTTTAGTACAGTGCTTCATACTGAAACTCTATAAAGAAACTGCTGAAGGGGGGGAGTTAGGATGGAATTTCAGAAACAACAAAGATAAGGAAAGTAACATCCACATAAGCTGAAGTCAGAACTTCTGTAGAGATTAAAGGCAGGAGGATTATAAGTTCCAAGTAACTTCAAACACTGCACTAAAGCCTTATCTCAATAAAAACAACAACAAACCAAACCCAAACCCAAACCAAAGAAACCCAAACAACTAGAAAGAACCAGGAATCTACTCAGGGACTCAAATCTGTAATCTCAGAGATGAAGGGCTGAGGAAAGAGCATTTATGCGAGTTCGTAGACATCTTCAGCTAGACGGTAACTCACTGACTCAATAAACAAACAAACAAACAAACAAACAAACAAATTATTCTCACTCAAGGCAAGTTAACACTCTTAAAAATATTGCCACAGGGTAGACATAGGAAAATTTTGATGAGCTTTAAGACTTTCTTATGAAAGGTCAGGGGTTGTCAGTTCCACAGACAAGTGGCCAATCTATGAAGTTATTTATGCTAAATTATACACTATTATTATTATCATTATCATTATTATTATTAACTGTTTTCCTCAATGATGTGAATGCATGTGTGTATGCATGTGTGTGTGCATGCATGTGTGTTTATTATTCGTGTGTGTGTGTGTGTGTGTGTGTGTGTGTGTATACATTCAACTCATCATTGGGTGTCTTCTACACCATGGTCTAGTGTCATGCTTCACCATGTATTAGGAGACTTCATGTCTCACAGAAACTAAAATAAATTATTTCGGCAGGACTAGCTGTTCAGTGAGTTCCCAAAATTCACATTTCTTTGCTGCCTGCTCTGGAACTAGGGACAAGTGTTGATCAATGCATAAATTAAAAAAAATATTTATATTCCAAATGTTGTTCTCTCACCCAAGTACCCCCTGCCTGAGATTTTTACCCCATTCCCATTCACTTTTGCCTTTGAGAGAGTGTTCCTCTACCCACTCACCCCTACCCACCCACCCTCATGCACCCAGCTACCCATGCATCTCACTTCAACCCCTGCTACGAGCATTCCCCTTCCATGGGACATGAACTCTCTCCAGGATTAGGCATATCCTCTCCCACTGAGGCCAGACAAAGAAATTCTCTGCTACATATGTGCTGGAGACAGCAGACAAGCCCATGTTTGCTCTTTAGTGGGTGGCTTAGTCTTTGGGAGCTTCCAGGCATCCACATTAAGTAGAGATGGTTTGGCTTCCTATGGGGTTGCTATCCCCTTCAGTTCTTTCAATACTTCCCCAACTCTTCTATAAGGGTCCAGAATCCCAGTCCAGTTGTTAGCTGTATCTGTCAGCTGCTGGTAGAGCCTTTCAGATGACAGCCATGCTAGGCTTCTGTCTGTAAGCAAATCATAACAACAGTAACAGTGTCAGGGTTTGGTACCCACCCATGCGATGGATCCCAAGTTGGACAAGTCACTGGATGGTCATTCCTTCAGTGTCTGCTCCATTTTTGTACCTGTATTTCTTTGAGATAGGCATAATTCTGTGTGAAAAGTATTAAAGGTGCATTGATGACTCCACCCCTCCCTTTGCCTCCTCTTATAGAGTCTGTGGGGTATATCATAGATATTCTGTATTTTTTGGCTAACATCAATGTTATCAGTGAGTACATACTATGCATGTTCTCTTGGGTCTGGGTTACCTCACTCAGGATGATATTTTCTAGTTCCATCCATTTCCCTGCAAGATCCATAATTTTGTCATTATTAACAGTTGTTAAGTGAACCATTGTTTAAATGAACCACATTCTCTCTATCTTTTTTTCAGTTGTAGGATATCTAAGTTATTTTCAGTTTCTGGCTATTACAAATAAGGCTATTCTGAACATAGTGGAGCATGTGTTCTTGTGGTCTGGTAGAACATCTTTTGGGTTTATGCCCAGGAATAGTTTAACTGGGTCTTGAGGTAAAACTATGTCCAGTTTTCTGAGGAACCATCAGATTGTACCAGTTTGCAATCCCACCAACAATGGAGGAGTGTTTAAGTTTTTGATATTAGTCATTCTGATTGGTATATTCCAATCTCAGGGTCGTTTTCATTTCTATTTCCCTGATGACTAAGGATGTTGAACATTTCTTGAAATGCTTTTTGAGCACTCAAGATTATTCTGTTTAAAATTCCGTGTTTATGTCTGCACCCTGATTTTAAACTGGGTTATTTGTTGTTTTTGTTGTTGTTGTTTTGTTGTTATTGTTTTTGTGGTTGTCTTTGTTTTTTGTTTCTTTGTTTTGAGTCTAACTCCTTGACTTCTTTATATAATTTGGATATTTGCCCTCTATCAGATGTAGGAATAGTGAAGATATTTTCCCAATCTATAGGTAGCCATTTTGTCATGTTGGTAGTGTCCTTTGCCTTACAGAAACTTTTTTTGTGGCATGAGGTTCCATTTGTCAACATTGATCTTAGAGCTATTGGTGTTCTATTTAGGAAATTCTCCCCTGTGCCAATGGATATGAGGCTCTTTCTCACTTTCTATTCTATTAGATTCTATGTATCTGGTTTTACAATGAGATCCTTGATCCACTTGGACTTGACCTTTGCATAAGTTCATAAATATGGATCAATTTGCATTCTTCTACCTACAGGCTGCCAGTTAGACCAGTACTGTCTGTTGAACAAGCTTTGTTTTTACACTGTATGGTTTTGTCTTCTTTACCAAAGATCAAGTGTCAATAGGTATGTGAGTTTACTTCTGGGTCTTCAGTTCTATTCCACTGATCCACCTGTCTGCCTATACACCAATGCCATGCAGCTTTTATCAATATTGCTACGTAGTACAGCTTGAGGAAAGGTGTGGCGATTCTCACAGAACTTCTTTAATTGTTGACAATATTTTGGCTATCCTCTGTGTTTTTGTTTTTCCATATGAGGTTGAGAATTGCTCTTCCCATGTGTGTGACAAATTGTATTGGGATTTTGATGGGGATTGAATTGAATCTGCAGCTTACTTTAGGTAAGATGGCCATTTTTACTATGTTGATCCATAAGCATGAGGCTATTTTTCCATTTCCCGAGGTCTTTGATTTCTTTCCTCAGGAACTTCCAAGTTTGTGTCATACATGTCTTGCTTGGTCAGAATTACACCAAGATATTTTATATATTTGTGACTATTATGGAAGGTGTTGTTTTCCTAATTTCTTTCTCAGCCTGTTTAGTCTGTTTAGCATTTTTATAAAGGAAGACTACTGAATTGTTTTCATTTATTTGTTTGTTTTTTTTAATTTCCAGACCCATTGCTAAAGTTGTTTATTAGCTACAAAAGTTTTATGGTAGAATTTTTGGGGTCACTTATGTGTACTATTATATCATCCACAAATAGTGATACCTTGAGTTCTTCCTTTCCAATTTGTAATTTCTTAATCTCCTTTTGTTGTATAATTGCTGTAGCTAGAACTTCAAGTACTGTGTTGAATAGATAGGGAGAGAGTGGGCAGCCTTGTCTTGGTCCTGATTTTAGTGGAATTGCTTCAAGTTTCTGTCCTTTTAAATGGATATTGGCCATTAGTTTGCTGTATGTTGCTTTTATTTTGTTTTGAAATGTGTCATGAATTCCTGAACTGTCTCCAAGACATGAGGGAATACCGTATTTTGTCAAGGATTTAAGCATTTAATGAGATTATTATGTGACTTTTTCCTTTCATTTCTTTCTATAGTCAATTGTGTTTATGGATTTTTGTACACAGAACCATCCTTGTATTTCTGGGATGAGCCTACCTGATCATTGTGAATGATGTGTTCTTAGGTTCAAATTATGAGAACTTTTTGAGTATTTTTACATTGATATTCATAAGTGAAATTGGCCTATAATTCCCTTTTTTTGTTGGGTTTTGTGTGTTTTAGGTATCTGAGTAACTCGAGCTTCATATAATGACTTAGGTAGTGTTTCTTCTGTTCTATTGTGAAATAGTTTTAGGAGTATTGGTATTAGTTCTTCTTTAAATGTCTGTTAGAATTCTGCACTAAAACCATCTGGTCATGGGCTTATTTATTTATTTACTTATTTATTTATTTATTTGGTTGGGAGGCTTTACTGAATGCCTCTATTTCCTTAGGAGTTATGGGGCTGTTTAGATAGTTTACCTGATCTTTATTTAACTTTGGTACACAGTATCTGTCTAGAAATTCATCCATTTCATCTAGAGTTTCAATTTGTTATGTACAGGCTTTTGTAGAAAGACTTAAAGATGTTTTGAATTTCCTCAGTTTCTGTATTTCTGTCTCATTATATATCCTTATCTTTGGTTATAACTGGTTGATTCCAGCCCTGAGTTTGACTATTTCTTGCCTTCTACTACTCTTTGGTGTTTGCTTTTTTTTTTTTTTTTTTTTTTTTTTTTTTTTTTTAACTATAGCCTTCAGATGTTCTGTTAAGTTACCAGTGTAAGATCTCTCCAATTTCTTTATATAGGCACTTAGTGCTATGAATCTTCCTCTTAACATTGTTTTAATTGTGTCTCATATGTTTGGTATGCTGTACTTTCATTTTCACTGAACTCTAAATAGTCTTTAATTTCTACTTTTACTTCTTCTCCAAACAAGTTATCATTGAGTAGGGAGTTGTTCAGTTTCCATGAGTAGGCTTTCTGTTACTTTTGTTGTTATTGAAGTGTAGCTTTAGTCATGGTGATTTGATAGAATGCATGGGATTATTTAAATTTTCTTGTATGTATTGAAGCTTTTTGCATTCAATTATCCGGTTAGTTTTGAAGAAGGTTTCACAAGGTGCTGAGAAAAAGGTATCTTCTTTGGTATTGGTGTGAAATATTATGTAGCTATTTGTTAAATCCATTTCATTCATAACATCTGTTAGTTTCACTGTGCCTCTGTTTAATTTTTGTTTCAATGACCTGTCCATGGGTGAGAGTGGGATGTTGAAGTCCCCCACTATTATTATGTGAGGTTCAATGTGTGTTTAAGCTTTAGTAAAGTTTCCTGTACTAATGGGGCACTCTTGTTTTTGAGTATAGATGTTCAAAATTGAGACTCCATCTTATTGGATTTTTCCTTTGATTAGTATAAAGTGTCCTTCCCCATCTCTTTTGATTACTTTTTGTTGAAAGTCTATTTTATTGGATATCAGAATGGCTATTCCATCTTGTTTCTTGGGAAAATTTGCTTGGAAAACTGTTTTCCCAGCCCTTTACTCTGAAGTACTGTCTGTCTTTTTTGCTGAAGTATGTTTCTTGTATGCAGAAAAATGGTGGCTATTTTTTGAATCTCCAGTTTGTTGGCCTATGTCTTTTTATTGGTGAATCGAGTCTGTTGGTGTTTAGAGATATTAAAGACCAATGATTGTTAGTTCCTGTTATGTTTGTTGTTGGAGGTGATATTATGTGTATGTGATTCTCTTACTTTGGTCTTGCTGTAAGATGATTAATTTCTTGTGGTTTTGGGGGTGTATTTACCCTCTTTGTGTTGGAGTTTTTCTTTCAGTATCCTCTGTAGGGCTAAATTAGTAGAATGATACTGTTTAAATTTGGCTTTGTCATAGAATATCTGTTTTCTCCATCTATGGTTACTGAGATTTTTGCTGGGTATAGTATCCTAGGTTGGCATTTGTGTTTTTTGGGATCTGTCCAGAAACTTTTGGCTTTTAGAGACTCTCTTTAGAAGGATGAAATAATTCTGATAGTTCTTCCTTTATTTGTTACTTGGCCCTTTTCCCTTGCAGGTTTTAATATTTTTCCTTTGTTCTCTACATTTAGTGTGTTGATTATTGTGTAGCAGGAGGATTTTCTTTTCTGGCCCAGTCTATTTGATGTTCAGTAGGCTTCTTATACATTTCTACCATCTCTTTCTTCAGGTTAGGGAAGCTTTCATTTATGATTTTGTTGAAGATGTTTTCTGGTTCTTTGAGCTGGGAATCTTCACAGTCTTCCATTCCTACTATCCTTAGGTTTGGTCTTTTAACTGTGTCCCAAATTTCCTGGATATTTTGAGTTGGGTTATTTTTACAGTTTGTATTTTCTTTGATCAATGTTTTCATATCTTCTATGGTATCTTCTATGCCTGAGCTTCTGTCTTCCATCTCTTGTAGGTTTAGCTCTTGATGCCTTTCCTAGTTTTCAGTCTCCCAGCTTGCCTACATTTGCGATTTCTTTCTTTTTTTCTTTATTTTTATTTCCAGTTTTAGGTCTTGGACTGTTTTGTTCAATTTCTTCACCTGTTCGGTTGTATTTTCCTGTATTTCTTTAAAGGATTTATTTGCTTCTTTTTTAAGTGCTTCTACTTGCTTTCCTGTATTTCTTTAAAAGATTTATTTATGTCCTAATTAAAGGCCTCTATCATCTTCATCAGATGGAATTTCAGGTCAGAATCTTATTCTTCAGGTGTGTTAAGGTAGCAAGGTCTTGCTGCAGTAGGAAAACTGGGTTCAAATGGTGCCAATTGCACTGGCTTCTGTTGCTTATATTCTTGCACTTGCCTTTCACCATCTCTTTATCTCTTGTGTTAGCTGGCCTGGGTGTCTTAGATTGAAGCTAGCCTCCTACCTGGGTTAAAGCAGGCCTCCTGGCAGGAAGGCAGTGCTGTCTCTGATGAGGGCAGTCCTCCTGTGTCTTTGTGTCCCTAGGTAGTGAAGACCTCCTGGGAGATTGTAGGGAGTGGAACTCAAGATGGCGCCTGGCTGGGTGCCAGATACCTCTGGCGTGTTGGCTCACCATTTCAGGAAGCCTGGGTGGCACGTAGGCTAGGCTTTACTGTGCATGCATTTTGCTTGTTCATTGTTACATAAGATCGGGCCATGTGAAGTATGTGCTCAGCACCAATCGAGAATGACTGTGTGGCAGGTTCTGATTGGAGAGGACACAAAGATTTAAGGGCTGGGAGCTAGAGCTTGGGGGCTTTTTGCAGTACTTCAAGGTTCCTGAATAAACCGTGTTGGGAAGAAGATCCCATGTCCGTTGTCTTCTGTCTGCTGGTCGGTTCGGGAGGCAACAGGGGATAGGTAGGTTTTGGGTTCCAGGGTCACAATTTTGTTGGAGATGCAAACCAGAAGGATGATAGGTATCAAGTAGAGCAGAATATACCTCATATCTGCTGGTCTCTGTGTCCCTGGTCAGGGCAGACCTCCAGGGAGAACAGCTTCTCAGTTAACCTGTGTTTTATATAATCAAATGTGGCTTGAATTGGCTCTTTTCATCAGTAGAGAAATAATTTATCCATATCCAGCTCTAGAAACACAACGAGCAGCATGGCAAGATAACCATAAATGTCTTTATATGTTGAGAAATATATATTTTACTCATATTTTATTTATAACTACCAAATAAATTGTACTCATATGTTGGTGGTAACAAATAGATCTCTAATTGGATTTATGGACTGTTCAACAGGCTAGAAAGTGTGCCTAGTGCTAGACACTTAGCTTCCCAGTGTTAAGGGATCATGAAACTTTGAAACTAACCTACTACCCTACTACTTTCTAAATATTATCCACAAATGCACTGGAAAGTGTAGCTACCAACCCCCATCAAATGAGCCTCACTTTACAGCAATGGAGTCCATCAAAGGAAACCACAACTAGATGAAAAGCAGATATAATTGGAACTTGAGGGCCAAGCCTCAGTGCATAAATTTAGACTGTAGCTTTAAAAATATAGAAGAGAGAGTGGACAATTTTTTAACAGTCAAAATCCCAGGAAGCTTGTAGTAAGACATTCTCTCCTAGAAATGGTTACTATAAGACCTGAACAATGACAATATCAATGAATATGTTAACAAGGAAGGGAGAAAGTTTTGTGGGGTACCATCATTCACAGGGAAATGAATGGAACTAGAAAATAATATCCTGAGTAAAGTAACCCAGTCACAAAAGAACATGCATAGTATGTACTCACTGATAAGTGGATATTAGGCCACAAACCTCAGAATACCCATGATACAATCACAGATCATATAAAGCTCAAGAAGGAAGACGAAAGTTTGGATGCTTTAGTCCTCCTTAGCAGGCAGAATAAAATTATCATGTGAGGTGGGTGGAAGAAGTTAAAAGGGAGAAATATTAGGTGTGGGAAGACACAAGGGAGAAGCACAGGGTCAGGAAAATGAATGGAGGTGAATAGCAGTAGGAGATGGCAATTGAGGGTAGCCACTAGAAAGTTCCAGATGCAAGGGAAGCAAGAGGTTCCCAGGACTCAAAAGGGATGATATTAGCTGAAATACCCAGAAAAGGGGAGATAGAACCTTTAGAGACTATATCCAGTAGTTAGGCATGGTCCCTGATTGAAAGATGGGGCCACCTACTCATCTCAAAAATATTAAGGCAGAATTGTTCTTGTCTACAGGAAATGCAGGGGCAAAGAGTGGAACAGAGACTGAAGGAAAGGCCATCCAGAGACTGCCCCAACTAGGGCTCCATCCTATCTGCAGACACCAAACCCAGACACTATTGCTAATAAAAAGTACTTGCTGACAGGAGCCTGGTATAACTGTCCCCTGAGAAGCTCTATCAGAGCCTGACCCATGCAGATGCTAATGCTTGCAGGCAACCATAGAGACTCCAATGGGGACTTAGGGGAAGGACTGAAGGAGAAGGGGTTTGCAACATCATAGGAAGAACAACAATATCAACCAACCAGACATCCCAGAGCTTACATGGACTAAACTGTCAACAAAAGAGTACACATGGAGAGGCTCATGGCTCCAGCTGCTTATTTAGCAGAGGATGGCCTTATCTGGCATCAAAGGGAGGGGAGGCCTTTGGTCCTGAGAAGGCTCAATGCTTCATTGTAGGGGGATTCTAGGGCAGTGAGGCAGGAGTGGGTGAATATGGGTGAGGGAGCACCCTCATAGAGTCAGGAGAAGGAGAATGTGATGAGGATTTGTGGAGTGGAAACTAAGAATAGGGACAACATTTGAAATATAAATAAATAAAATAACAATTTTAAAAAAACCTATTGGCAAGTGAAAATTGCTGGGAGAAGAAGAATTTGTCTCTCCCAGGAATGAGGCCCCTATTACTCTTCCAGTACAGAATTGTCAGCCTGGAAGCCTACTAATAACTAATAATATGCATACTAATAACAAAAATGGTCTCATGGGTTACATCCATATATTTGTGCATCCACACACACTTATATGTATATAGCAATAATAGTCAGAGGAAGAAGCTATTAGTTTGTAGGAAGGCTGTAGGAACAATTGCAGTTAGAGTGCCTGGGTGGGGCTTGAAGACAGAAATGAACAAGAAAAGTGATGTTATTCTATTTCAATTTCAATATATTTTAAATATAGGAAGTAATAGACAAAAGACAAAAGACTGGAAACAAGTTGAGATTGTTGATAGACTAGGCTGATTCCATATATGTTATAGAGTTATTGAAGGAGAGAATATGTGCATAGGCACCACCAGGAAACTAAAATTTAAAAATATTTTATGAAACAGAAATTATAATACATTTTATTTTTAATTTTTTAAATTAACAGAAGAGACTATATTTTCTTGACATTTTGATATTCTATACTATACAGATTCTGTGGAAATAAATGGCAGTGCTTGAGATATTAGAAGCAGGAGGATCAGGGGGTGAAACTTATTCTGGCTATACAACAATTTCAAGGTCAGTCTTAGCTACATAAGACCCTATTACAAAAACAGATGAACGATTTATACTTAGAATAACATCATTCCTCAAGCCTTAGAGAATCACTGTTCAGTAGCTATGGATGACAACTCCTGGAATGGTAACAAAACATTGTTCTACTTCAGGTAAACACCAAATATGCCTTTGTAGATTCCCAAAAAGAAAAACTGAGTGTATCCAAGACTCATAGTTTAGCTCCTAATTCTCAAGAAAAAAGACAGAGAGGCTATGAAGAGAGACTTCTTTTCTGATGGCTAATAGGCACACTTATATGTGTATAAGGATGAATTTTAGAATGTAGTAAGGAATTATGCTGGCCTAGTGAAGTGACTTTAGTAGATTATTCTTTAAGGTCCAGATTTTTCTGGTATCAGGAAACTAGAAAGATTATAACTACCAGGCATGGATAGTGAAATAGGGGTATTAACAAACAATAGAATGTTACTTATGTGTAAAGAAAATGGTATCATAAAATTTTCAGATAAAAGAATGTACCTGTAAAGATTATATTGTATGAGGTAAGCCAGACTGAGAAAGACAAGCACTGCATATTGCTTCTGGTATAGGTTCCTAGGTCTGAACTCCTCAGATGTAACCATACAACATGGAGTAATCTTGAAAACCAGTATATTAAGAAGGTACAATAGATATAGGGCTATTGGGAGGGGAACAGTAAGTAGCAGATGTTTTGAAAATGGAAATGAAATAACAAGAAGACTAGGGAGGAAGAAAAGATGCCAATACAGAAAGAAGGAGGAACAAATAGCACCAAGGAAGTTTGATTATAGCCTTATGGAATCATTATTTTATATTTGTCTAAAATTATACACACTTCATATAAGTATATTTGTATACATATGTTGCCATATATCAAAGATTATTTAATATTTTGTTTAGAAAATTGCTTTGGGTAGATATCATGGGGTCTAATCAGAAAAAAATATGAATGACTAGGATGTGGGTTCAAATAGTTAGTAGTACTGATTCAGTATCTAACATGACTTGACTCCAGCCTCAAGTTTACATAAAAACAGCCCAGCAGTTAAGAGTACTGGATGCTCTTCCATAGGATCTGTGTTCAATTCCCAGCATATACATGGTAAGTCACAATGTTTGTAACTCTAGTTCCAATGGATCTGATAGCCTCTTCTGGTATCTGTTCTTACCAGGCACACGTGTTTATAGACAAATATCTGTATCCATATACTTATCCATATGCATAAATTAAAATATTTGTTAGAAAGCAAGCAAGTTGTACCTTAGAGAACTATGAAAAATAGATAAACATAAGAATATACTATATGTTTAATGACTTTAAATATTAGCCTGCTAATACTAAAACTAATATAGGCCTACTAATAGCAATGTTAATACTGAGCTGTGGTGTATGTCATCTGAAAATTAGTAAGAATGGTAAAACCAATATCACATCACCACAACTCAGCTAATGTCATTTTAAGATAGTGTTTAAGCAAAGGAAGAAAACTTTACCAGAAAAATTAATAAATAAACAACCACAAACATAATGAGTCTCTTTTTTCTTCTCTCTTAACTAGATACATTTTAAACAGGACTTATGTTTAACACATACAAATATAGAGCATCATTCAAGTTGTATTTTATATAACTATTTTAGTAATTGCACTGTTCTGTACTCCACATGATATTTGATACACTTATCTAAATATATAGCTCAGTGTGTTTCCACTGCTCATAGAGCAGGGAAGCCATGAATACATGATACTGTCAGAATGTTTGATTTTCATTTAAAAATATGTATTTCATTTAGTTGTAGTCGTAAATGCCTTCAATCCCGGTATTTGGAGATAGAGATGGGCTGACCTTGAAAATCAAGACCAGCCAATGCTTCATAACTTTTGGCATACAATCATGACAAAATCCCAGTAAGTAATGTAAAAATGCTTGGTTCAACAGCATGCTTCTATAGTGTAGATAACCCCATCACTGGGTGGCCAGTCTAGTTGAACTGGTGAACTCCAGGCTCTCTGTAGGACTCTGTCTCAAAAAATAAGTAGTGAAGCATTTAGGATGGTACGGAGAATCAACTTTGGCCTCTCTATGGGTGCACACATATTTATAAATGCTTGAACACATATGCACACACACATATGCACACACAAGTAACTTCAACCCATTATAAGTCATTACTACAAACTAAAAGCCCACCTCAGTTCTTATGTTCTGTCCTTATATATTTGTTTATTTTGGATATTTACAATATTTACAATACATGCATACATATACATACACACACACACACACACACACACATATTGTTTAGACTTTTGTAGTTAGCTTTGATTTAACACACTTGCAATTTTCATCTACACTGTAGCACTATCAACACTTTATTCCTTTTGATTGTTAGAAAGTATATTGTTTTAATATTTAGTATATTTTGTTATTTTGTATATTTTGTTATGCTAAATATAACAAAATATACTAAACAGTATATTTTGTTGTTTACATATTCATTTTGTGTGCATGCATGCAAATACATACCTACTACGGCACATATGTGAAGGTCAACGGACAACTTGTTGAAGATAAATCTCTCTTCCTACTAATGCAGGTCCTTAGGATAAATTCAGCTTTGTTGTAGACACCCTTATTTGAGGAACTATATCTGCATTCATATTTTATCTACTTATTGCCTGTTGTATGTGTAAGTCATCTATGCTTTTTGGCTGACTAAAATAATCTTCTAATATTTAAATTTATTGTTTTATGTCAATGTTTACTTTTCTAGTATTTACTCCTAGAATTGTGAAGAAATATGGTAACTATGCTTTATATTTAGAGGAATTAGCTTCTTTCTAAAATGGGTATATCATTTTTCATTCAAATCAAGAGTGTCTGAGTCTTTAAATTTCTCCATGATCCATTGGATATGAAGAAGTACTTCATTGTGCTTTTGTGTGCAGTTTGCTATGACTAATGTTGTTAGAAAATTTTCATGTCTATTTCATACTAGTATATATGCCTATTCAAATCTATTGTCTATAATTTAAAATTAGTATTTTTCATTATTGAATATAAATATGAATATTATGATTTCTGGATATAAATCGCATATTAGATACAAAATTTTAAAATAGTTGGCTCATTTATCCTATGCAAATTAAAGCATTCTAAATATGTGTTACATATACAGTTATACATATACGGCATATATATATATATATATATATATATATATATACTATTAACACTGTTGTGCAGTTTTCAGCCTATTCATAATATATTCTTTAATATAGTTTAACATACTGGGGACATAGTAGTTTTACTATATTGACTGTAGAGAAATTTTAATCCAGCAATGTGGCTGCTCTGTCAAGGGATCACATCAAATATCTTTCTAGGTCTATATGATCTGGCTAGAAAGCAAAAATTCCCTGTATTACAGTGTGATCAAGCTAAAATACAGACACACCCTTATTATACACAATCAATCCCAAACAATGTAGGTAAGGTTAATCTGTAGAAGAAAATAGCCATGTTTGAAAGTATTGTCTAATGGAGGAGCAGATAAAGTGATGAATCAAAGAAAGATTTGACATAACAAGTCAGAGATAGGATGTGGGGCCATAGCTTGCACATGGACATGGGTCCTGTTGGGCTGAGTTGTGGATCCTGTGAGAGGGCTAGGGCCATGGCTCGGGGGAAGGCAGAAGCTGGGGAATTTGACTGAGTTAACTCCACACTGCACTGGACAGATGCTGGGCTATGAGAAGCCATCAAGCTCCACTCCAGGCATGGAGAAATCTCAGTCTGAGGTCCTGTGGAGGTGAAAATCTTGGGTTGGGGCTCCTCGGGCCAGGGACCAGCTGTTTTTAGCCCTTGGGCTCTGAGGCAACACTGAGAGGCCACAGAAGGAATAAGACCGGGGTGGTGGCATAAAGGCTGGACAGGCCCACAGCCAAAAGGGGAGAGGGGGAGAAGCTCTGGAAGGACCCCGTGGGGTAGATGAGACTCTTGGTCATGGTGACTCGCTTTGCTGGGTCATGGCTGGCTTGGCTAGCTTGCTTGAGTTGGCAAGCCTTCATGGATGAAATGTAGAGAAGTCCTCTGGTGGGAGATTAGACAGTGGTTCATTGGTTGAAGGCCCCCTCTACGGTTTTCCGTGGAAAGCCCTAAAGGCAAGAGGAAGTCCATGGTTTTAAAAAGTTTATTGTCATGGCAAAAAGTGGATGAAGCTGTACCCCGTGTCTTCAGGGTAGACCTGAGGTTAAATACCTTTTGCAAGTAGGAGAAAGGTCTGAGAAGAAATGTTTAATTGGCTATGCCCTCTGGCCTTTAGGTATCTCATGAATATGGAGATGTCTTGAGGCTCTGCAGCCTGTAGTCATGCCCTCTACCTGTGCTACATGACCAAAGGCCACAAACCTTTCTTTGGGAGGGGCTGTGGATGGCTGAAGCTAAGTGAGAGGAACCAGGAGGCCCAGAAGTACTGCAAACTCTTACAGTCCCTTTAGTGTCTCCAGGGTTAGAAGCAGACTCAACTGGGTACCTCACTGCCTCTCACAGCCCACCACCCCACAATAGAATATGGCAACTCTCATGAAAACAGTCAGAAAAGAGAAACTATTTAAGAGCAGTACAGGGAGAGTCTGTGTGTTAGGAGTCAGTTCATAGGTTGAATGCAGTTTATGCAGTTCATTGCAGATCAACAGAAGCAGTTGAAGCTAGAGAATGAGTCGGAAGATTCAAACAAATTGTCAGAGTAAGTGTGTGGCCAAGCAGAACAATTCAGTGAGAATCTAAGAGAAGCCTGCTAGGGGCCAACCCCCTAGACCCCCGGCTTGGGGGTGAGAGAAGGGGAGAGAGAGATGCAGCTGCTTCTTCTTTCTTCTCCTCCTCCCACCTTCAGGTTCTTCTCCGAGGCAGCCCCTATGCTACTGTTGCTGACCTGCAGTCAGCATCCTGGCCCTAAGACCAGTAAGGTGTTAAGTAAATAGCCTTGTACTATCCTAAAAACTTCTTCTGAGGGTAATGGGACTGCAGGCTAGGGTGATTAACACCTGTAGCCTAACAGCAGAGGATTAGACAACGTGGCCTTTGTTCTATCTCAGCAGGAACTGCTGGGCTCTAACTTGCAAGAAGAAAAGACACCTTAGAAAAGTTGCTATAGAGTTTATTAAGTGTAAAATGTATCCTATGAAAGCTATCTGAGGGGAAACGTGGAAAGGTCCTGAGTGGGGAAGAAGAAAAGATTCTAACAAAGTAAAAAACCTAAGGGAGAAAAATTCTAGGCAGGGGGAAAGGAAAGGGCGATGGGGTCCTAACTAACTGACTAGTCTAATTCACCATCCTAACTGCCTATTCTAACTGCCTATTCTAACTCACTGTCATCTCTTTGTCCTCAGAACTTATACATCTTTCAGAATACACGGTCACATGTTACAAGGTTCATCACAAGTTCACACCAAATTTCAAGTCATAAATTGAAATAGAAGTTTACAACACAGAATGTTTACATGAATATCCATTAGGAGTAATTATCTAACTAGACATTCATCACCTGTCTAGCTCCACAGATTCGCAGAAAGTTTGAAACTATAGCTTAAGAAATTAGTGAAGTTTTGTATAGATAAACCCAGGCAATATTTTCTCTTCTGTCCTGGTACCTATAATAAATTGTGGATTCCCTCTAGTAACCTAGGCTAATTGTTTTATGACCTCTTGGAATGTGCTCTAAGCAGGAGAAGGTCCAGTTACTATCTCTCTCAGGGCAATAAACTGATAACACTCAGGAGACTGGCAGAGTTCTCTTTACAGTTTCGACTATGCCTGAGGGACTTAATAACAGTCCTGTTATAAAAGAGCTTAATAATCACTGATATAATTTTAGGAATTCTTATAGGATCATCATTAAGACTTAAGAAGTCATCTATTTGTCTATATAGCATCACTACAAGGCAGTACATCTTCGTGGCTCTGCAGAGATCTGCTACAAAGGGGAGTGCTATTGCTTAGTGATAGTAGCATATGTCTAATAATAGTAATAATGGGAAAAGCATATCAATAGCAGGAATCTTTCCCAAAATCACGTCCACCACAGCCTTGCTAATGGGGCACATTTGTCGCAGATTATATAATAATCCGAGGCAAGCATTTCAGGATGATCATCTGCTCATTATTAGCTTGTCCCATTATGGCTCCCGACAGAAGCCAAATTGAGTCAATGAGTTTGGAGAAGAGTTTGAGCCAGAAAAGCTGAGTTAAACCAACCAGCCAGAGTTCAGAGAAAACTAGAAAGGCTGAGATTATTCAGCAGTAAGCCTCTGAGAAAATCAGGCAAATAGAAGTTACTTTTACAATTGACTAAAGTAAGTAAACTATGATGTTTTCACAATAATTAAATTGTTCAACATTTTATTTCTATAAACATGTTCTTGCTATTAATTGATGCATGATTCATGATTTTATGTATACTTGTATTAATATAACAGCATATCTAATTATATATACAATATTTTGTAAAAATTTTACTTCATATGCATTTATTTTATTCTGGTAAGTAGTGTTTGGTTTTATCCTAACTCTCTGGGTTATAGGGCCTCTGGTTCTTGGCTCTCCATACACACACACACACACACACACTTATTGCTGAATAATCTCACTCATTCTAGTTCTTTCTGAACTATGGCTGGATGGTTTAATTAAGCTGTTCAGGTTCAGAACTCCTTCTTAAGATGACTGATTCAAACTTGCTTCTGACTGAATTGCTACACTTGGCCTCAATGTATCTTTGGCAATTTGCTATGATCTTTTATCTCTTTTTCATTCTTGACTTCTTCAATCTTCTCCTGCAATTTATCTCTCTAAAGCTGTTTGGGTAAAATTGCTCTCTCACCACAAACTGAATTGTACTGCACTGACTGCACAAACTGGATAGAACTGCACAAACTCAACTGAACTGAACTGCATTCAACTGAACTGTCCCAAACTTCACAGAACTGAACTCACTGAACTCCTCTATGTTGGTTGCCTGGATTCAACTGCATTGCACTCACTGAGCTGCTCTCCACTCCTGTCTCAGTCTTTCCTGCTCTCAAGTAACCTCTCTTTTCTGTGCTGTTCTTGTGAGAATTGGGTGTATTCTATCTCTGACTAATAGTATCAAATCTTTCTCTGATTCATCACTTTGCCTGCCCCTCAATTAGAAGTCACTTTCAAACATGGGTCTTTCCTTCTACAAACCAATTTAACTTCATTGTTTGGAATTAAAAGTGTGTACTAATAGTGTGTTAGTATTGCAGCCAGATTAAATAAACATATGTCATTCCAGATGGACCACACCAACCTAGAAGTTCTTTGGATTTGATACTTTGCCACAGCAGCAGACATGTTGCATGTTGTTGAATTAAAATTTCTCTACAGGAGGCTGAAATTTCTTTATTTCTTTTTTTTCTCTTCATTCTTTCCTTTCTTTTTGTGTGTTTTTTTTTTTTTTTTTTTTTTTTTTTTTTTTTTTTTTTTTTTTTTTTTTTTTTTTTTTTTTTTTTTTGGTGAGCAGTGATTGATTCTATCTTAGGTCTCTGAGCTATGCATCTTCTGGTTCCTGACCCTCCAGTCAGGTTCAGGAGTAGACTTCCTCAAATTTGACCAGTTATCAGTTGGCCACTTCTATAAGTTCTGTGCTACCATCATTCTAGCATTTGAAGGCAGGAAAAAAAAAATGTTAAGTTGAAGGTTTTATAGCTGCTTGTTTTCCCAGACTCACAACTGAAAACCTTATCTGCTTATACAAGATGACCTGTTCAGGAACCATATCTTTTTGTACCTAAGCCATACAATGACTCAACAAAGAGTGAATATTAGACCATTTTTTTCTCATGTGCAAAAATACTCAATAAAATACTTTTAAACTGAATTCAAGAGCATATCCAAAAGATCATCTACCATGATCAAGTAAGCTTTATCCCAGAGATACAGGAATAATTCAGCGTATAAAAATCAATGTACACCACCATATAAACCAACTGAAAGAACATATACTTTTCATTATACTCTGAAAACCTTTTGACAAAATTCAACACCTCTTTAAGATAAATCTTGGAGACATCATGGATAAAGGGACATCCCTAAATATCTTTAAGGCAATTTACAGCAAGTCTGTATCCAACTTCAAAATAAATGGTAAGAAATACCCAAAAAGACAAGGCTTCTGTTCTCTTCATATCTAATCAATAAAGTACTTGATCTTACAGCAAGAACAATAAGACAACTGAAGGAGATCAGGGGATACAAATTAGAAAGGAAGAAGTCAGTGTATCCTTATTTAGAGATGATATGATAGTACACTTAAGCCACTTATTTTCAATGTAATATTTTTATGAAACCCCTGACTATGTGTGATCGAGTGGGTCCCTGATTCTAGTGCCTGCTCTTGGGGTCTTTTCCTTGTTGGTTTGCCTTGTCCAACTTTGATGTGATGTGTTTGTTTTATCATATTATATTTTATTTTGTTAAAGAATTAAAATGTCTTAGTAAAGCCATAAATGATGAGATAAAACAAAACAAAGAAAATGTAGAAAGTTCAAGAATTTATGTATCACCTAAGAATAGGTTACAAAATGAAATTAGTTCACAAAAAGATATTAAGGAGTTGAGAGAAAGAAACACTATGAAGTAAATATTGGGAAATAAGGTTGTTGAGGACATTGAGGAAGGATGTTGAACACAGCAAGGTGTTAAGGACCATGACAGCCTTCCTCTCAGACATCCTCCTCTGCCTGGCATTTGATGTCAGACATTCACTGTGAGCACCTCAGAAGGGAAGTCACATTCTACTCATGGAAACAGCTTTAATTCTGAAGATGCTCCATTTGACAAAATGTCTCATAGAACTTGAGTTCCAGGAAGAAACTTATATCTGATTGTCTTCATATGTCTTTAAATTACAGACCAGTATTTATGACATTCTGTTAGGTTTGTCAAGAGGATAATTTCATTTCTGTGAAAGGAGTTATTCACTTATATATCACAAAACTGTTTAATGTAACTATGATTCAGAATCTACGTATTTGTTTATTCTGAGACTATGAAAGTTTGTTTTTTTTTTTTTTTTTTTTTTTTAGACAGGGTTTCTCTGTGTAACCCTGGCTGTCCTGGAACTCACTCTGTAGACCAGGCTGGCCTCGAACTCAGAAATCCGCCTGCCTCTGCCTCCCAAGTGCTGGGATTAAAGGCATGCGCCACCACTGCCCGGCTAAGTTTTTGGTTTCTACTGTAGTTTTTATCACTTTGAAAAAAAATCAGATTTTTTAAAAATAAACAATTTGTCTCTATTCACCTGAAAAATACGCAGTGACTTTTTTCCCCTTCAGCATAATTGAGCAGTTAAGTTTGGCCTCCAACTGTAGAAGATGTATTTGAAAATAATTTGGTATATAAGCAGATTGGTGAAGATAACAGAAATTTCCTTTTTTAAACTCTGGTATAATTGTGTGTGACTTTGATGTCAACACAATTATACCATGCTTTAAATGAATGTGGAGACAGGAATATAAGGAGTTCAAGAAAAGCCAGTGTCAGCTACACCAATTTTTGAGATCAGTTCAGGGTATATAAGAATGAGATTCTACTAAGAGAGAGGGGGGGGTAAAGAGAAGGAAAGGAAGGAAGGAAAGAAGGAAGGAAGGAAGGAAGGAAGGAAGGAAGGAAGGAAGGAAGGAAGGGAAAAAATCTTGTTGTAAATGAATGTGCTGAATACAGGACCACAAATTATATTCTGCCTTAACTTGAATGGTATTTTAAACTCAATGAAATACAAACATTGTCTTCATGATAAAACATAGTACTAAACTTTAGAATTATTCTGTAAATAAGACTCATAATTTATAAATAAAAGACTGGCTGAAAATTTTTTAAATAACTTCAAGTATGATATAAATATGTATAGTCATTTTCTGTATATGCACAAAATTTTACACTCATTCAACATATTCTATAATGAATTTTACAAATCCTGAAGTCACATCAAATTAACCATATTTCCTAACAATAGAAATAAGAACCCTATGCGACATGGGAGCTAGCATCCACATGAGATTATTTAAATTTGCATTAATTTAAACCACATACTATTTAAAGTCAGTCTCTCGGCCCCACTAGCTACATTTCAAATATTTCTTAGTCGCATGTGGCTCAAAGCTACTATGTTGAGTTTAAAAAAGGAGAGCATAAGAAAGATCTCCTGGATTTCAGAACATGAAAGTACACTGTATTTATAGCCAAATATTGTCTCTTTCTTTCTTTCTTTCTTTCTTTCTTTCTTTCTTTCTTTCTTTCTTCCTTCCTTCCTTCCTTCCTTCCTTCCTTCCTTCCTTTCTGTCTTTCTTCTTTCTTTTTGTTTTCCCACTCTGGTTTATCCATCTGTATATCAAACTATCTCAGTTGTTTGAGTTAAGCTAGAAATTCCCATAAACAATCATACACATAGTCATATAGCATAGTCCTCTAAGGATTATTCAGAGGGCATTTTCCATTTTTCAATGCCAGTGAGTTCTTTCTGTCTCAGTCTAGGTCTTTTACGAAGGTTAAAGACACAAAAGAACAAACAATAGAAGATCAGTGAGACTGAAGAATGGAAAACTAACGGTGAAGCTTTGCAATAGGAAGTTTGTACTACCTGTGAACATCTGCACATATTAACTTATGAAGAGTCTCTGAGAAACGTACGAATGGTCTGGGCACAGGATTGTTTATGAGAGAAACAGAATATCTACAAACCTAAAAGTGAACGTTGGTACAGCAGGCATCTGTTAGTGATTTAATTTAATAATACAAAGAAGCAGGAATATATTTTATGCATTTAATCATATAAATATGATTGTATAATATAAAGCACAGAAACACGTATATATTCTCTCAGACCAAGCTTTATTATGTGAGGGACTAAAAAAAAAATACTAATAGCTAACTTTAAAATAAAAAATAAAGATGTCTAATATATTAATGAATTCACTGTGGTAGAATTAATTTCATACAATTCTTTTGTTCACAATAAATATAGTATTTGAAGGAGATTATATATGAGCAAAATAAGCATCATCATTTCTGACACTTAAAATATACCTTTTCAGTTACATTTTTAAATTGTTTATTTTTCTGGTAGATACATAGCATGTTTGTCTTTTTAAATAGAATATTCATGATGGTTAATTTCTTGAATTGGTTAACAATGTTGTTGCTCCTCAGTTTTACCTAAGTCCAGTAAATTGATACTATCAAGGCAATAAGACCCATATTAGCTTTTCTTTTGCTTTAATTTGTAAATAAATATTTTGTTACAATATGTTACAATTATGGTTTCCCCTCTCTCAACTCCTTCCAGATCCCCAAAATTCCCTATTCTCCCAAATCCACCTTTTTTTTTACTTATCTCCATAGAAAACTAACCAGCAGATAAAATAAATAATAATTTAAAAAGTGATAATGTATAAGCAAACCAGAATAGCACAAAACAAACAAACAGAAAAAAAAATCCAATGGAAAACTCAAGAAGCACATAAGTGCAGAGGAACATGCCTTCTCACACACAGAAGTCCCATGAAAACACAAAACCAGAAACTATAATGCATATATATATATATATATATATATGTGTGTGTGTGTGTGTGTCTGTGTGTGTGTGTGTGTGTATGCATGTGTGTGTATACATACATATACATGCATACACACACACACACACACAGACACACACACACAAAATCCCTGTAAATTAAAAACTATGAAACAAAACAATAACCACAAACCAAACAAAAATAAAGCAAACAAAAAACCTGACTACATTATAAAAAAAAAAAATTCCAAAATTGCCACCGAGTTCATTTTGTGTTGGTCATTTACTGCTGGGAGTTCTGACCTTAAGAGTGATTTGTATCCTCAGTACAACTCTGTTGAAGAAACTAGTTTTTCTTTTGAGAGCAGTTATAAATTTGAGAAAGCTTTGGGATTAGGGGTGGAAGCTAGTGTCTGTGTTTCTCAGTGCTGGAATCCCATCTGGCCTGGATACGTATGTCTTGTGCATGTTGTTACAGTTTCTGAGTTTGTATGTACACTTGTCACACTGTATTTGGAAGGTTAAGTTTCCTTTGTGTCCTCTGTAACTTTTGGTTCTTACATTCTTTCTGCTTTCTCTTCCATAGGCTTCCTTCAGCCCTGGTGGTGGGGATGGGGGTAGGTTAATAGAGATTTCCTGTTGAGTAAAGATCATTCCAAGCTCTCTCACTCTCTACAGTGTCCAGTTAGATCTCTGCATTTGATCCTATCTGCTGCTGGCAAAATCTTCTCTGATGATAGCTAAGCAAAACACTGATTTATAAATATAGTAAAATGTCATAAGGAGCCATTTCATTGCTACATTCTTTTAGCAGAATAGTAGTATTTGTTTTACCCTAGATGCCTAGCCTATCTAGTATTGGGTTCTTGGCTATCTAAGCACTATTAGAGATGGTTTTTATTTCATTGAGTGAGCGTTAAGCCTATCACACAGTGTTTGGTTACTCCCAAAAGCTTTGTTCATAGTCTGTAGGCAGCTTACAGTTAATATGGAAGGGATTTAGCTAGAATGTTGTTTACCTCTTTCCTCTGGTAGCCTGAGAAGAACTCCTCAGAATCATGAACAGTGCTTTGTAAGGAAGTAGCCGCTAGATAGGCATGAAGTCCACTTATCCATGTTCAATGAGTTGTGTAGGTGTTGCCTTCAGCATTAGGGGCCTTACTTACCATTAGTTTGTGGAGAACAACCAATTGCCTTGGCAAAATCATGGAACATTTTTGGATTTTCATAGGGAACTTTTGGCCAACAACTTCAGGTGCAACTCATTCTTGGAACATTTTCTTTTTAATACAATGACTACAGGTTTCGATTTTCTCTTGCTCATGGGGCTGGTTTTCACAGTAATAGTCATCTTATAACAGGTCAGCTATGACTTTTTTTGAACTTTCTGATCATATGGATCCCATTACTGAACATGAAATTAAGGTGTTCAGAGAAAGTTTTGTAATGAAGTTTCTTTCTACCATAATTTTTTTTCTACAAGAATGACTTATGTGTCTTATATGAAGTTTAGATTTCTTAAATTTGGAAACCTCATGGGTTTTATATCAATTGTTGTTATTGGTTCTTAAGAGTCATATTTTTTGAGTGACTGTGCTCTCACTTAAGCTATAACTGTGTTTCCTAAATGAGGACTTATAAATTTTTTAGTGTTTTCCTATTTACTTTGGTGAAGAATAGGGAGCAACAGAGGTACAAAGAAAGACATGACCAGAAGTTTTATAAACAATATTTTTTTTCATAGAAAAAACCAAAGTCTATTGTTTTTATAAAAATCAAAAAACTGAGCATGAAACTGTCTTACCTGAGTTGCTTTATCATTTTTCTCATGCTAATAATTTTCTGTACAATATTTAATTCATCAACTCAATAACACTTAATTATTTCACAAATATTTGGCTGAACGCTCTGCGAATAGAAAGTAATTTTGAAATCACATTCATACAGTGAGTAAAGGACATAAACACTTAAAGCTCTCGGTTATTCTGTAGGCTCAGAAGACCTTGACTGTTAATAAAAAGTTACAATGTATTTTGAAGTCTACTTTCTCTGGAAAGTTTTTCAGGTAATGAAAACAAGCAATTTGCTTCTATTGATTTCTGTATAAGAAAGTGTGAGTGACAAATGAAAAGAAATTCACACAGAATCATGAAAACCCACTGAAGCACACCTATCTCCATTAATAAGAAAACCAGTTTTCCCTTTTAAAAGCAAGATGTTTTTGAGTTCTCAGAGGGGAATGATCATCTCAGTTAAAAGCAAATCTGAATATGGATGTAAAAGCTGTTGGTTCCTTTTACTTATGCTTTGACCATTAGGTGCATGCAAAAGAAGAGGAAAATAAAAGTGAAAGGCAGTTTGTTTGGATTCTGCTTAGCAATATTAAGGAATCAAAGAAAATGAAATTCTATGTTTTTCTTTGTATATAACACTTATTCATTGGGAAGGTAATCAAAATCAAAGATCTAAATTGATACTTAATCAAATGACTATTCATATGGCAATCACCCAGCAGATAAAACTGTGACCATACTGTAGACTCTGGGGGTGAAAAAAGTTCCAAAAGATTTTCAATGGAAACCAGTTTTACATGGGTAAGGAAAGCAGAGATATTTCTACTTAGTTTTCTCTAATGCTACCCATTGTCTAAAACAGATCAGAACTATTTAGTTGGAGGTGGAGTTACTACTAGCGTCTTTATGAATGTTCACTCTTGAGGGCAATTATGTACTCATGCTTTATAATTCTACTAAATATTAAAACATACTCATCTTGACAATGATGAGATCAAACTTATTACATAGATAGTATATACTATTAAGGATGTTTGCAGTCTTATATGTCAAGTCTTTGAAGTATTTAACTCACACTGTTGCCCATACTATTCCACACTGAAGGAAATTAGGGATGCTTTTCATAATTGTTTATTTGAATTATAGTCTCTAAGATTGTCCAATGCTCACCAAACATGGTTGCCACCAAAAAAGGTAATTGTATATTTACAAAACTCTACTCATGCTTAAAAAAGTTTTTTTAGAATGCTAGGAAAGTTTGGTGGTAGGGTCTTTGTACAACATATATCAGAACTTAGATCCAATCTCTAGAAAAATACATACATACATACATGCATACATACATACATTAAGACATAAATAAATATACCCATATTATATATAAAACTGTAAACATCCCAAAGACTTAATTATATCATGTTAGGAATTGCTATCATATTTATACTTACTTGTTATCATAATACTTACCAATATAATTTTTGGAATTTTTGAAAAGATTGGCTGAGTTACCTTATAGCAAAGACAATTATTTAGTGTGGCATTCCCATACATGTATTCAGTGTCCAAATGCGATTGCTCTTTGTGTATCTTCACATTTGTTATCCTTCTCAGGACCAAGTGATCACTCTTGTAATCTCAAGTTAATGTGTTTAGATTTCACACTCTACACAGTTTGTAGTTCTGTATCTGTTTTATATCCATTGACAAAATATCATACAGCTCCATCCATTTTGCTGCAGATATTATCCCTCTCACCTTGATGGAAGCATACGTTTGACTGGTCTTCTCTAGCCACTGCAGCTTAGACTTACTTCTAGTCTAACTTCATATTATGGCAGCTGTGAGGAGTGGCACAGGGCACATCAGAGTATCAACCCCCCCTTTTTTTTTGCTTATTTAATTTCCTTCCAAATACATTTTGAAGAAGGACAACTGATCATATGCTCGTTCTATATTTAGCTTTAGAGAAGTCTTCTTAGTACTTCCCATAATGAGCATGTTAATTATGTTTTGACCATCAGTATAGAAAGGCTCACTTTTATTCCATGTCTAACAACTGCCTCTTCTTTTTAACAATTAATGTTATTAGTGATGTGGGGTGATACCTCATTAAAATTTTGATTGCTACTTCTTTATCTGGTGATGACACTGAGCAATTTAGATACATATTGACCATAGAAATTCAAGAAACTTACTAAAAGAAATAATTTAATTGAAAAGCAGCAGATATTGGGAGTAGAGACTTTTCAAATGTAATTTTTATAATAGTATATTACTATATGTGTTACAGATAAAAATATTTGAGAAGAAATACTTTTCAGAACACTGCTTCAAAAATAACCAAGTTCATGGCCGGGCGGTGCTGGTGCATGCCTTTAATCCCAGCACTTGGGAGGCAGAGGCAGGTAGATTTCTGAGTTCAAGGCCAGCCTGGTCTACAGAGTGAGTTAGTTCCAGGACAGCCAGGGTTACACAGAGAAACCCTGTCTCAAAAAAAAAAAAAAAAAAAGTTCAGTTTAATAGTAGATACAGTACTCTATCACATAATGTGGTATCAATAGTTAATAATAAATAATATACTTTGAAATGGCTAAAATAGATTTTGAAATGTTCTAATCACAAATAATGGACAAATGTTTGAGATGAGACAGGTTAATGTGCTTAATTTAACTATCCTACAATGTGTGTGTCATAGTCCAGTGCAAACAATAGATATACATAATTACTCGCCTGTTAAAATAAATAATTTTTTAAAGTGCCCCTAGCATAAATATCAAATGGGAAGAATGAGCTTTCTCAGTGAAAGAGTTTGTATACATGACTGTTGCGGGAGATATTTAAATCTCCAACCCAAATATGACCGGTCAATGAAAACACAACTCAGTAATTATGAATGTATTGTGTAAGCCTAGATTGGGCAGATACCACTACACTACTCTGTTCCCCAGCTATGAGACCCTTATAACATGAGGATTTTCCAGACCCTGTGTCTATCCTTCTACCTCCTGCTTCCCAGTCGTCCTTTCCTTCTTCGCATGACAACAAACAAAAGCAGTGTATCATTTTGCCTTTGTTATGATGAACACATTGTTATGGTTATTTGGTAGATGTAACTTCAATTTATTTATTTTTGAATAATCATTAATTATACTTAGAACTATTACTAAGCAAGGTCTGGAGAGATGATGTAGTAGTTAAGAGAATTTGCCGCTCTTCCTGAAGACCAGAGTTTGGTTTCCAACACTCACGTGAGACATCTCATAGCTACCTGCCTATAACATCAGCTCCTAGTGATCTGATATCTTCTACTGACTCCTAAGAAACCACCATGCATATGACAAGCACATACACATACAGATAAAACTGAGTATATATATTAAATATATAATTGTATATATATGTATATATATATATATACATATATATATATGTATATATATAATTTCCATGAAATTTTGCAGTGTAGAAATAACAGTATCGGGATTGTAATAATAATGGTATAATTCTCTGTTCCTGTCTGATGAACTAGGATGCAAAGGTTCCAAACACGCATTAATGAAATGCTATTTCAATTCAATAATGCTGTCACTGCTGTGGTCAGAATAGAAGAGTGAACCTTTTCCTCTGTGCTCCAGAATCAGAACATGCCTTAGTTTCTACAGTCAATAAACAGCCATAAAAGTACTTAGTGACAATAATGACAACTTATTCAGTAGGATTGTGTACCACAAATTGTACAGATATTGACATTTTCTAACATATAAACTTTCTGGCTAACCTTTATTTGCATTGTTTTTTTCTGAATATTTGTTTGTAGAAACAGATGATACATAACAATGTATATTTTCATGGAATGTGAAGATTCAGCTAAAAAGCTGAGGTGGATAATTGAAAGAAAAGACTTTGTGTTGAGCCTCTCATTATGGATAAATCTGATATAAAAGGCTAGGTTACACTTGAACTAGTTTCTGAGTTTTTCTTTAAACCCTCTTCATGCCCTTGACTGACTGTAGGGCATTTATTTGACTACAGTCATTTTGAAGAGTCTTCATTATTAAAATTGTCTCTATTGATTTAGCCTGTGAATAAAATGATAACAGTCCAGAAACAAAGAGGCAGTACGGAAAATATAACAATTTCCCTTATGCTTGTTTATACTGACTTATTGTTAGATAAATTTATCTAGAATTTTTCCTTTTCAAATAAAACAGAATGAATAGTACTTACGCCACCCCCAACTTGAATGATAGGTCTTTGAATAAATTGCAGATGTTTCATATACTTTAAAACGTACTATATTTGCCTTTAAGACTCTCTTTGACAGGCCTAAATTTCCCTTGAGACTTTCATGCCATTGCTCATCAAGTGATTCAATACATTCCTCTATTTAGAGATCAATCATATTGTATTGGAAAACATACATGAACCAGGTTTGTAATGCAGAGTTATAGTACCCATGATGTTCATCTTCTAACAACAGAAGTATGATGGGAAATAAAGACACATGAGTTTCCAAATACTGCATTCTTCCTTCAGTGCAATGACGTCAGGATAGTAGTCAACTCACTTTGGTTCTCACAGGAACCCATGTTTGGAATATTTAGTTGGTCAAAATATCATAAACAGATACATTTCATATGATTAAAATGTCCAAAAGTGTCTCTTTAATCCTTGCAGTTTATTTGTCTGATCTGTATTCTTTTCTGGGCAATAAGCTGATAAATATTCTTGCTCTGACTTTTTATTAATTCCTCTTGCTTTTCTTTAGTAGCTTTTGACTGACATCTATTCACTTCAAGGGTGATTTTCCTTTTGGCAAGAGGCAGAGGAGACACACCAAGCATTGCCTTCAGGAATAAGCAATTTAAGTATTATAATGAGATGGGTCTTTTCGGAGTCTATAATTGGTGACAAGGTATGGCAGCTTCATATCAGACAAAGATGTACAACACAGAGCTTATTAATGAGGATGGAGCGTCAAACTCCAGGAAGCATCCTGTGACGGTGAGACAGGAGGATATAACAGATAGTGTAGGTTGTTCCTGAGTCCAATATCTCCAATTTGCATCATAAAAAGTTTATGTAAGCCAATTCAAGCTAATCTGTGATGGGATATTTTTCCCCTCTAGAATTCACTAGGGTAGCCAGCAATCCATCACTTTAGATCTCAGTCCTCACAGACAACAGCAATAATCATCTAAACTTGCAGATATGCTCAATTTAATTGGGTTAGTTTAGTAACCTTTCTTGTATTAGAGCCAACTTGCAAAGAGATGTAATATTTTCACAGTTATGAAGACATAGCAGCTGGCCATAGTGAGATTTGATTGTGGATCAAGAAATCAGATTTTCATCAAGTTAAGAACTCTTCATGGAAATATATATAGAATAAATAATAAAGTAAAATGACTAACAAGAAGACCTACAAAGATATTGGCAAAGCAAAAGAAAATTGCTTTCCTGACAAAGCTAAATTCTGTTGCTTAGCTAACTCAGAGTTTCTGTCTCCCTTTTTTCTCTTCCTATCTTTTTTACTCATGGGTGGGAGGATATTAATTTTCTATATGATTAATTAAAAAGTAGATTTAGAAGAAAATGTTTGACAGTAAGGAGCCCTACATAGTTCAAAAAATTCAGAAAATTTTGCAAATTAAGTGGTACTCATGTCTTTTCTTGATTCTTAAATATTGAAAAAGGCATATGATATTATTGCAGGATAATACAATTTCAAGTTAAGCCAAAGAATTATCTGAGTGTTAGGTTATGGTTTTACAGTGAAAATGTTTGTTTTCTCTTGTGAACAATAAGGTAGACAGGGGGAAAAAAGCTTTTCCTACACATACTATTGAGAACCACTTCACAGAGAGTTAAGTGGCCAAGAAGCTGGAGCAATAAACCATGACATGATCCTTTTACCATCTGCAACACATTAGCAAATTTCCTTGATGAACTATTTACAGTGCAATTACAAAATAATTTAGGTCAAGTAAAGAAGCACAAAAAAATCCTTTGTCAAGCTTAAAGGATTCCTTTTGTGAATTTGAGAAATTAATTTTACAGAAACTGACCTTTCTTTAATTCAGCATGTTTGACTTACAGGGGGTCTTTATGCTTATAATTATGGAGTCTTTATTGTATAAAGTCCTTGGGTACTCTCTTAGATTGTTGCTCTATGGAACTGTTTCTAGGGAACTCATAAATTTTTCATACAATTTCAATATTTTTGAAGACCAAATTCATGTTTGATCATAAAGTATAAATTATATTTCAATAAAACTTTCAGAGACATTTAAATTAATGATTGCCTATTGATAAAACTTCCTCTGATCTCATTTTGAATTATTATTATTATTTATTTATAAGTGTTATTGTTAATGCATCCCACATAAGGGATATAAAAACTCAAAATATATTCTTAAGGTCCAAGGCATCTACAGTAGGTTTCTTCTCTTTGGCTAGGAATAACAATGTTAGCAAATTTAAGTAATGGGTTTTTGAAAAGTTGGAAAGACCTGCTTTGAGTTACTCCATCCTGTGAAGCAAACTTAACTCTCACTGTCTTGATCATTAATTCTGAACACAGCATTGATTAAAGAACAGGAATAAGGAATCCCATGCTTGACTGAACATTCATGAAGTAAGGTAAAGAATATGGTGGTAAAAAGCAATGTTCCTTTGATTTATAGAGATCATTCAATCTTCAATGTTAGAAATGCTGATAGAAATACAGAATATAATTTAAATGAAAATTACTGATTTCTAGACTGTAGATATAGACAAGTCATAAAATGCTTGCCTGGCATACCCCAAGTTCCATTCACTAGCAATGAGAAACAAAACATAAATTTCTAATTTAGTGGGTATGAAGTGTGAGAACATAGCCTTCCCTGTGTAAATGTCTTTCAATTGATTAGCCAATACTTAATGGTCATTCTTAAAGTTATACATTATATGGGTATATATACATTTATCTCTATCATTATCTCTATCTCTATCTATATTATATCTATTTATCTCTCTATGTATATGCATGTGAACTGGGAAGATTGTATTTATTATATATATACATGTTTGATTTATATACACATATATTTATATGATTTTGAGAAAGAAAACAAGGTGATGTCTATGTGAGGACAGGTTACATGATGAAACAGAAGGGTAAAAATGATGTAGTTATACTTTCATTTCAAAAGCAATCTTTTAAAATTTTTATTTCATATACTTCTATGGTCGTCCCTAACATTTCCAAGGCAAATACATTCTTAAGTTCATTTTATTGTATTGTACTGCATGTTAATGGAGGTGAGCACAACAGTGAACAGGCCATGAAACCAAACTTGGATATAAAGCCTTATGAACAACCCACCTTGTTTTTGATGCAGAGTTTGTTGTTCAGCAGCACCTGATAGAATCAGTTCGGCTAGCTCACTAGCAAGCTTCAAAGATCATCTTATCCCTACTTCCCCAGCACTCAGATTAAAAATTGAGGCCAGTGTATCAGCTAGGTTCCAGTGATTGAACTTGGGTTTCCACGCTTGTTTGGTGAGCACTTGACAGACTAAACTATTGTTCCAGCCAAAATAATGAAATGAATTTATTTTTCAGTTCTTAGGTTGTCCTATTTTAGGCCATTCTCTCTAGAAATAACATTGCATAAAACTGGAATGACATGCAGCAATGAAGAGTTTTGAGTATGGACCTTGTGTTAGCCTTGGCAAGCACAAGTAAGTCACACGACTGATATATATATATATATATATATATATATATATATATATATATATATATATATGTAGATAGATAGCTAGATAGATAGATAGATAACATTTTTTCTCAGCTCCACTCCTTTCTCTTACAGACCAACATTTTGTTTCTTTGTAGAAGTGAGTCAGTAGTATGAAATAATCCATAGAGTGTTTCTATCAT